>NC_060907.1:8445991-8530991 GCF_014805685.1 Silurus meridionalis
GTTGCAGTAGCCTGCAAGTAATATGCTGGCAGGATAAACATAAAACTATGCTCTGTTCGAGAGAGCTGGACAGACTAAACAACTAAAAGCACTGCTGTGTCTCTAACTTTAGTTATAGATAAACTCCCACTTGTGCTGCTATTATGCCTGATCAGAATAGAACCGAGGCTGCTGTGTGAAGCAATAAAAAAAAATATATGTACGTAAAATGTCACTGATACAGAGTGTTAAATCACCTGTACAATGAAGACCTTCTATTAATACCCAAGTCATTTCAGGTTAGATTTTTCCTTTAATGTTAGATTACGCAGAAATTCTTATAAGGTCTATGACTAGTCAAATGTGTTTTCTTTTGAAATCTAAATGCTAAATTCCACACAACGACCCACATGAGCCTTCTGCCATCATGGTGAACTGTAGAGTGTTTTTAATCCCTTTCCCTCAGTCTGTCTGATTACTTGTTGACAGTTTTGAAGCACCCACATTGCTCTGCCAAACTAAGGAGAAAGAGGGGATAGAAATTTTTCATCTTTCAAGCTTCCGTGCACTGTTTTGACTGCGCTGTTTTATTTCGGTTCTGTACAACACACACACATTTTATTGCTATTAAGTTTTCCACCGTGTGCAAATCTCTTATTTAGCTAATGTTTAGCAAATGTATTGAGAAGAAGTTCATTTAAAAAATCAGCTGTGTAGATGGAGATGGCATTCTGTTCAGCTTTTAAATGCTTTAAACAACGAAATATGGAAAATCTTTTATTATCTTAAATAGTTTGGCAACTGACAGGAAACCCTCTGTGCCTGCACCATTGCTTTCTAACGGCCTTCATTTCCTTGTCTCCTTCCTGCCGTTTTGTCATTACACACTGAATGACGGGTTGGACGAGTAAGCACGATGCAGACATTTTGGTCAACTTCCAATTTGCCTGTCCACCTAAAGCAGGCTGGTCCACTGTCCAACCAAAGGTCCAAATGTAGCCTGTCTACAGACGTTATCTAGCTTATCTAGGTGGTCCACTGGCCAACACATTGCAGGTTTTTTCCCTAACCTGACGGTAGCTGTTAGCTACATTTTTCAAGAGGCTTCTTTTTTTCTTTGACTAAACTTGCTAAATAATTTATTAATTTGGCCACACACATCCAATGTTAACACTGAGAAAATGGGGTTTCAGAAGATCTGGAAACAAGAATATGTTTTTGACCAAGAGCAAGAGCAAGACCTGCCAACAGACTATATGATTAAGGAAAGTAATATCATGAGACATTATGAATGTGAAAGTAATCAGACTGAATATCAAGTATGGAAAACCTTTTTGGAATTTTGAACAAGTGCTTATCCAAGTTTCTTGTTTTGATAAGTTTTTTTGTTATATTAATGTGTCCAATTATTTTTGGTCCATTAAATTTTGGGGCAACTTTTTGCTTTTAAATTACTACTTACATTCTGTATATAGTATCAATACTGTGGTGGACAATTTATGGTAATGATTGTGTATGTATTCAGGACTATACATTTGTACCCAGAAACTTTGGACACCTGGGAAGCCATTCAAAAGTATGTGCAGGCAGTAAACTCATGAACCAGGGTTTTCTGGAGATGTGAAATGGAAACAGACCACCATGCAACCCAGTAGCTGATTTGTCTATGGTAAATTACCCCTAGGTATTCACTGTGTAACCCTACCATTTTCCTAGATCTCCTGGGATAGCCTTTACATTCATCACACTCATTTCCAGGTTTCATGAAGATGATTGAATGGTTGATTAAATAAGTGCTTTTAGCATGCATTGTGCATTGCTGTATTGGATCTGTATTAGGACGTGTCAAAAAAATCCCCCCCGATCTGTAAATAAAGAAGAAAGTGGCACCACTTTATATTCTGTTTATTCACGTGTCAGGAAAATAAGACATTAATGACACACGTCTTCCTAAGTTACTCCCTTTTTTTCCCCTACATTGCTCTTTTGCTCTTTATGTTCCCAATCTATGCTTTCTATTCTCTATTGCGCTCTTAAATTTTCTTTCTCATTTCTCCATCGTTCACACTCCTGCCCTTTCAAAACTCTACACAAAGCAGATAGTGAAAATGTCATCGTCGAGGTGGCACAGCATTTGCTCATGCAATTTCCTCTGTCTTGTAACCTTCGCATCGCTCTCATCCTTTTCTAATGTAGCCTCTCGCCCACGCTACCACAATAACCTCTGTTTACCCGCCCACTCGTGTGCTTAAAAAAATGCATTAAACGCCTTTTCTGGAGTTAAATTGCATGCAGAGTGACAGACTCAACACTGTTTTTTTATTTTATCAGGCCTCCTGCATCAAAAGCTGAACTCAAAATTTGTCCAGGCAGGAAACATATTTTTTTTATTACATCTGTTCAAATAATAATATAAATGAATCTAATAGTACAATGTAAATAAGAAATGGTCTGTGAAATTTTGCGCTCAGGTAATGTCATAATATTAGCCATCTATTATAACTAGCAAGCAACCGATCCCTTGTTGCTTATGGGCATTCTATTTATCATAAAATCCTGCTGATACTGTGTGAATAGTAATAAAGATTGAATTGAATCAAGCCCACGTTTTGTTCCATGAAAAAACTATTCAGTCACGAGTCAGAAGAGGCTATGGGGGCTTAAAGGAAACACTTCTCCTGAATGAAAAGTCAAGAGCAAGCAGGAAATGGAAAATTCCTCATGTATTTAGAGCCTGGATCAAGAAAAAAAGATTAGGACTTTTGCAATAATCAACCAAAAGCCATAAGCAGTGGTTGACAGTAACAAAGTAAATGTAATTCGTTAGTTTATTCAAGTAGTTTCTTCACTTTTCTGTACTTTACTGAATTTCCATTTTGGGAGACTTTCACTTTACTTTACTACATTTCAAAGTGAGATATCTTACTTTTTACTCAAATACTGTACATTTTGCAAATCAATCGTTCCTTTTTATTTTTGAGTAAATAAAAACTTGTCAAGCACACAGCAAGCCATCAATCAGGGTAGAATGATTGGTGGTATCTACTTAGCACGAACATACAGTTCAGTGTCAGTTCAACAGCAAGCAGAAATTTTGAGAATAATAAATGATGGGAGAAACTCCTGACTGTAACTTGCCACAACACATGTGAACTCATTTGCAAAACTTTTTAAAAGGTTTTTTTTTCTTCTTCTTCTTTTGGCTGCTCCTGTCAGGGGTCGCCACAGCAGATCATCCGTCTCCATACTACTGTGTCCTCTACATCTACTACAATTACCTGCATGTCTTTCCTCACCACATCCATAAACCTCCTCCTTCTCCTTCATCTTTTCCTCCTTCCTGGTTGCTCCATCTTCAGCATACTCATTTCTAATCCTGTTCATCCTCGTCACTCCCAATGAAACTCTCTAAACCATACAACATCGCAGGTCTCACCACAGTCCTATAAACTTTCCCTTTCACTCTTGCAGATACTCTTCTATCACAAATCACTCCTGCCACCCACTCCACCCACTCCACCCTGCCTGCACTCTTTTCTTCACTTCTCTAACACACTCTCCATTACTTTGCACTGTTGACCCCAGGTACCTGAACTCCTCCACCTTCTCCACCTCTTCTTCCTGCAACCGCACCCCTCCACTGCCCTCCCTCTCATTCACACACATGTACTCTGTCTTACTCCTACTGACTTTCATTCCCCTTCTCTCCAGCGTGTACCTCCACCTCTCCAGACTCTTCTCAACCTGCTCCCTACTCTCACCACAAATCACAATATCATCCGCAAACATCATAGTCTAGGAAAACTCCTGTCTGAGTCGTTCGTCAACCTGTCCATCACCACTGCAAACAGGAAAGGGCTCAGATCTGATCCTTGATGCAAACCAACCTCCACCTTGATCTAGTCTGTCAATACTACTCCACACTTCACTGCTGTCACACTGTCCTCATACATGTCCTGCACATTTTTTTTTAAGTATTTAAAAGAAAAATGTTGGCTCATGGTACCTGGGGTCAACAGTGCAAAGTAATGGAGAGTGTGTTAGAGAAGTGAATAAAAGAGTGCAGGCAGGGTGGAGTGGGTGGTGAAGAGTGACAGGAGTGATTTGTGATAGTAGGGTATCTGGAAAAATGAAAGGGAAAGTTTATAGGACTGTGGTGAGACCTGCGATGTTGTATGTATTAGAGACAGTGGCATTGAGTAAAAGACAGGAGGTGGAGCTGGAGGTAGCAGAGCTGAAGATGTTGAGGTTTTCGTTGGGAGTGACGAGCATGGACAAGATTAGAAATGAGTTTATTAAAGTGACAGCACATGTAGGATGTTTTGGTGACAAGGTGAAGGAGGTGAGATTGAGATGGTTTGGACATGTGCAGAGGAGGGACATTAATTATATTGGTAGAAGAATGCTGAGGATGGAGCCAACAGGAAGGAGGAAAAGAGGAAGGCCAAGGAGGAGGTTCATGGATGTGGTGAGGGAAGACATGCAGGTAGTTGGTGTGAAATAGGCGGATGTAGAAGTAGAGGGCTCATGATAATTTTAAATGATATTAATCACTCTATTAATAGATGTTGTGTTATGTGTAACATTAGAGTCTTTTTACACTTTTCACATACACTGAGTTGAAGAGCAAGAGTTGTGTGACAGAATGATAATAGGAACATTATAGCCATAATAAATCCTAGTACTTTGAATACTTAAGGACATTTGAACGCAAATTCTTCTGTACATTTACTCAAGTGAAAGTTTAAAGGGAGCATTTTTACTTTACTGGAGTTATAGTTTTCTTAGTGTATTTCTACTTTAACTTAAGTACATAGATTCTGTAATTCGTCCACCAATGGCCATAATTATTAATTTTAGATCTTTGACTAGGAAAAAAAAACAAAGAAAACTCCAAACCTACACAGAAGAAACCTAGACAATCTTCTCATCGCTAAGTTCATCAAGTGACTTCAAATCCTAATGGCTTACCCACAATATCAACAGCAAACAAAATCATATATTTCTATATCCCCTATCCTACACAGGGGACAAAGCAGTGCACATTCTCATACGACATTTTGTAAATGCCATGTACTGTTTAGTCTGGGGGAAGAAACCAGAGTACTCACAAAAACCCTCAAACAGTATATGCAAACTTCATGTACAGTGGGCAGAGGCAGGATTTGAATACATACAGACATATTTGCTTGTTAAATCTATAACACTATTATACAGTTTTCTGTATTTGAGGAAACAAATACAGGGCACATATCACAATTAGCTGGCTAGCTTGTTGCTAAGGAGTTAACATTTATTTTTTTTGTTTTTACCTCCATTTTGTAGCACAAACACAAGGTTTCTAGCTTTTTGCTTCTGTTAGAAGTCAAATGTAATGTTACAGCCCTTATGGCCAGTTAGCTGTGGAGTGAAATGTTATGATATGCTAAATTTATACTAAAATTAAATCAATACACAGATGCCACAAACCTGTCCAAAATATCCAATGTTTGAGGGACAGACAGATCCATGAATGACATCATAGCTAGCTAAGCGTATAATGGGAAATAAACACCTTTTATTCTTCAGACACTCCCATTTTAGAGACATATCAGTCAAAGCTTGATCAGGAATTTTCACCTGTTTTTGCCAATGAAGGTAGTTATGATGTCACACTTCACAGATATGGTTAATAGGTCACCTGACCTACTAGGTCTAAATGTTATCTGTGGCAGCTGTATATGGTGTTACTCTCAAATAAGCGTTAGTTGTGCTGTTTTGGAGCTGTTGTGGAGCTGTTGTGTGAATTGTTTGCCCAGCAGGGGGCTCAGACCGCTCCTTTCTCTCATCACCCTGGTCACAGCAGTTACACACAGACTCATGATACTGTACATACAGAAACCCAACATTGTCCTGCAGCATAAATAAATATATTTATTAATTAAAAAGTGACAAATCATATTTTAGCAATTATTAGTCACGTTATGTGTTTTATAGCATATAGCAGTCCATATTATATTGTTATTTGGAATAATATATTGTTTTAATATAGTGTATTATAGTTATATATTTTTGTCTAGTTATTAGGAGTATCTAAAAAGAGATATAAAGTGCATCTTTACACACTGACCGTGAAATTATGGCATTTGTAGACTTTTTATAGTATAACATAAAAAAACACACCACATCTGGTTATTAATCACCCACATCTGGTTACTAATCATACAAACCTGGTTTTTAATCACAGGGCTGGTTACTAATTGCTCAAATCTAGTTATTCATTATCCATCCTGGTTACTAATCATACACCTGGTTATTAATACTCCTCACTTGGTTGCTAATCACACACAACTATTTAGTAATCACACACTCCTGAAAGAAATCACTCCTCAGAGTAAAATATTTAAAAGCCTTCAGTTTCACCAGCCCATTGTGAAGTACTACTCAGAGTTCCTACACGTGACTTACCAAGCCTTTCACAAAGACATAAAAAGCAGTATAAAGGATAACGACCGTTATTCTGTTTTTTATGTCTTTGTTTGTCGCAGATTCTCTGCTTTGCCCCCTGCTATGTGGTGTGCATCTCGCATGAACTTCACCTGTCCCTGGATTGTGAATTTGTGCATCGTGTTCTACTCAATAAACCTACTCTCATCATGTGCACATGTTTTCATTTACCAGCTATGAAACCTACCACCAGCCAGAAGGCTGAAATCTTTATTGGCTTTCCCCTAAGTAAATGCAACTTGTTTTAGGGAAATGATGTATTGCAGGTCAACATCTTTTAAAGTATAAATAAATATATACATGGACCATATTTTTCAATTTCAGCCTTCAGAAACAATTGTGTTGGCCATTACAGCAGTTCAGTTTGTATTTCTGAATCACTCTAAACCATAGACCTCACCACAAAACTGGCTTTATGGAATTTCAGCTGTAATGTCAAAGGTGATAATGGCATGAAAACTTCTCATGTGGAAGAAAATGCAAGAGGAACCAGACTGACAAGGGAAACACAACCTCTAGTGATCCCCACTAGATAGCAGAACTTTAATCTTAAGGTCAGAGTATGTTATGAAGTTCACAGCTTTAAGGTTATGGCTTCTAGTCGTGGCACTACTTTTAACTCCTCAGCTTCAGTTGGTCTGCACGAAGGTTGCGACCCTTCGATAGGTTGCCATGGCGATGATGTGATGGAAACGTGTTGTCATAGGAACAGGCCCATTTTTGATCGACGAAGCAGATCCGGTGTATTCGATTGAAAAGCGTTTCCCTAAAATTGTCATTTAATGAACTGAGTTTTTTATTGAACCTTGTGAGCTTTATTTGATTTAAAATAAAATGCCACAGCCATCCATTTCTTAGCATGGAAATTTCCATAAAGCGCCGGGCCGTCTGGGCGAGCATACAGCGAGGACCTTTAAGTGCCTCACACCACTTTGCTTTTCTCATTGTGGCAGTTAGTGTTTCTTTTTATATCTTTTCATTCGAGGGGGGGGGAAAAAAGAAAGAAGGTGCGGAGAAAATGAGGTACAACAGCAGCGCACAAACATATGGCTCTGGACGGCTTTTCTTTCCCTTCATCTGCCAATCACACTGGGGTTACCAAAGAGAGGGGAGAGTTAAGCAGGAGTGAAGTGATTTTTCCAGACGTGGAATTTTCTGGACTTCTCCCTCACTTCCCCTCACCCCCACCTTAATGCTGAGTTGAAGAATTTTATTAATGGAAAACGTGAAGTGGGGTGAAAGGGGTTACATTTTCCAGAGCCATTATATTGGACCCTTATATTAAAAGTGGGCCATGGTTGGGGCCGGTTGTGCACAAACACACCTGGGATACACGTTACATACAGAATGGCAGACGATTAACACTACTGCGTGCTCAACAGTGAGCTGGAAAAAGAAATTTGCCAGTATTGCAAACACGGATTGTGAATAGTGATAGTGTGTGTGTGTGTGTGTGTGTGTGTGCGTGTGTGTGTGTGTGTGTGTGTGTACTTGTATGGGGCATCCAACCTTTATGTCACCTTCTCATCTTCCTTTTGCAACTGTTGTTCTCTGCCTAACCAGTGCCAAACACAGCAAGGCCAAGGATAAGACTCAGTACCACTTGTATTTGTGTTTATATCTAATTAATTAGCTTTGCTTTTTAGTTTATATTGAGTTTAAACATTAACTGAGACGCAGTTTATCTTTTAACCAACCAACTAGGTGTGGAAATATAACCAAGTAAACTGATTGGAACATACAGCTAACGTTATTAATTATATTCCGTAGGTAGTGCACTATCTAGTTTTGTTTAGAAAACTATATATGACAAAAACATTTTTACAAAGAAAAAAACAATGTAAGTGGAAAGTTACTGTGTGCAATGTGAGTGGAAAGTAATTTTATGCAAACAAGTATATGCTGTCTGATATCAAGCTTGCGAGGACAAACCAGGACCTTTATTTTTGACTTTGATTGACAATGCTGACCTGTGAGTTATAAATGTGATTTTTCTTTTCGTATTGATAAAATATTATACGAGGGCCGTTCAAGTCAAACCTAGACTTTCAATGTTACAGGTTTGAAAATAGATGGCCGTAAAACCCGCAGATATCTAGAAAAGACTTCAAGCACAGTAAAATGATGCAGTTACATTTAAATGGTATAAACGTTTCAAAGATGGCCGTGCGTCCATCAGTGATGATCCTGGTCTTGGTGGTTTCCAGCCCACAGACATTCCTGTGAACATTCAGCACATATATAATAGGGTCACCTATTCGGACTCTTAAAAGAGTTCCTCAGAGGTCACCATGTCAAATCTTTTTATGCCAAATCCATCCAGGATTAGTTAAACGCTGGGATAAGTGTATAAATGTGGCAAAGAACTATGTAAAAAAATAAATGCAGTTTGTTCTTTTATTTTATAACCTTTTTTTAATTGAACGCCACTTGTATAAATAAAACAAGATTGAACTGATCTAAATCTAAATACATCTATTGTCATGTAAATAGTGGGAAGAAAATTCAAGTGCAAGAAAGTAAAAAAAAAAAACCCTCAAAACAATTATTGAAGAAATCCTAACCTGAACATGGATAACAATGACAACAATGGAATAATAAATAGAAGATTGCAATGCAATAAACAGTGAGGTTTAAGTAGAAGTGCAAATTATCAGCGATCATAAAAACATGTGCCTGGGTGCAGTGGCTGATGGGAAGTGTATTATATGTCCACAATGCTAACACGTTTCCAAAACAGATAGTGTGTTATAGATGTAACCTGTATTGAGGTGGCAGACCAGTAAATCCTGTAGCTGTGTGGAAGTTTATTCACATTTTTAGCGCTTTCAGAAGTTCTCTCCGAAGTTCAAAGCCTGAGAAAGCTTTACTAATGTATAAAAAATGTGACTAATGCACTCTCATAAAAATGCAAAAAGTTTAACTTATAGTTAATGAGTTCTTAGATGTGAAATTCTTTTGATCATTAAAAAGTAAAGAAAATTCGAAGCGCCTTTGTTTTCTTTGTCTTTCTTTCAGTTATAAAGTGAACTCGTTCACACCAAGCGGACATCAAGTGTTCTGCTTTTGAATTGTCAAACATGTTTTTTGGAAGCGGGAAAAACAGACACTATTCGCCGAAATCAATCAATCAGCGAAGGCAGAGCTGCCTCAGCAAATTTGTGCCACTTAATCAGTTGAAAGCTGTTAATTGCCTCACTCGTGGTGGAGATATACTCACGCAACAGATAGAGTAGCAGAACACTTCAAAGGCTGGTATTTAAAAATGTAAATGCCTGCGGATTGTGAGGCGAAGGGCAGGACACAGGTGCATGTTAAGGTCGGCTTTTCTGCACATTTTGAAACCTGTAGCTGATGGTAAAACAAAAAATGGAATGTAAGATCGTGTCTGCTCTTACATTACATTTCCTAATTTCTGTATCCTTTGTACAGAAAGCATGAAACCTACAGAGGTGTAAAGAGTAGCTGAATATCAGACTTGAGTAAAAGTATACTGTAGATACCTTACTGCCAAAATTACTCCATTACAAGTAAAAAGTGACCAATTCCAATATGACTTCAATAAAGGTCTTTGGCCACGATTTTGATCATTTTAAGACAAATGTAAAAAATCTTAAAATATTCCTAAATTCCTATGCTAAAATCTGTAGTCTTTGACTGCTAGTTTAATAATTTTATTCCTCCAATGAAATTATTGCAGTTTTAAAAGATTTCACTTTCCTGCAGCGTGACTTCTCCTACAACGACCGTCAAAACCAAGAACCAATAGAAAAACCGAACATCAAACTTCACCTTCAAACCACCTCAGGACAGTACAGCAAGAAGAGAAATGTATTGAGTTATGGAGGGAAACGGACTGTTTGTATGACTTATTATTATTAAGGCATGCCATGCACAAAATTAATGCGACAGATCGTTTTTGTTTGCTGCTAGCCACCACCAGAGAACGTGTTTCTGCCATGGATTGATGGCGCAAAACTTCAGAAGAGTCCTGTACTTGTGTGTGTGTCAGTGTTTGACTGTTGTACAGTCAGACATTATGACAACTGAGGTCCTACAGTGTAACACAGGGATCATGTTTGTCCAGTCTGACAAGCAACAATGGAAAAAGACCATCAAAAATCAAACAGTGTGCACTCGGTATTAGAGTATCTAATTTGAACAGTACTTGAGTATTTGACTCATATTGAACATCAACACCAAAACACATGTTAGTAAAATGCCTAATACAGTTGGTTTAAGAGATTGTATTACCTAAAATACAAATCAAATTGTACACTTTAAAACCATCAACAGAACATGCCAAAATTAAAACAAACAAAAAAGAAAGTCGGTAAAAAAAAAAAAAAAAGACAAAGTAGTAAAGCAGTCTTTACTCTTAATCTTCAATTAAAAAATAAAATTACAGTATAATGTCACAAAGTGGAAAAAACATTAGTATTCAATGGACAAATAAATTAAAAGTAAATATCACCTCTTCTGCAGAATAAATGAGCTATAGCAGCTAAAGCTGCCATGGAAAATGTTATTGGTAACAGTCATTGTCAATGAAAATATAGTGGAGTGAAAAGTACATATATTGAGTCATAAATGTAGTTGAGTAGAGATTAAAAAAGGGCTTATATCTTTGCTACTCAAAAAAACTAGCAAGAATTTAGCCAAACAAAGTAGTACAGTAACTCAAATACATCACAAATCTGGAAACCTAGTATCATCTTGTCATGCAGACTTGTATATTGTGCAAGTAGATTTAAACTAATGCTACAGAGATGTTTTGTTAATATATTACATGGTAATAGATTGAGACCTTTTTGCAAAACCAGAAAATCTAAACATCGTGACACCTGTTTCATTTGCCCTTTTTCATAACTTTGTACTTTGACACTTGTCCTTTTGTTTTCTAGCCAAAGTATACACACTCTGGTACTTTTCAGTACCTAATCTTTTTTGCCTGTGTTTATGACATTTGCCTGTTATCCTCCCATGAATCCAACATGCTCCTTCACCTGCATCTGACTCTTGACATGACAGCAGGTGATTGATTCATTCAGATGTAACAAACGAGTTAAACGTGTCACAAGTCAGAAGTTAATTTTTTTTTAAAAAGGAAAACACTGTTTTTACCACAGTATTATTGTAAACTCGCCGAATTATTGCCATTTATTACCCCATTCCATTTATCTAACCCGAGAAGCTGCAGGGTAAATAAAAGCCACATGCTCAATGAGCTGGAAGTAATCATTTTTTAATGAAGGCGAATTCCTAAACAGGACGCTGTTGAGATTTTCTGCGTAAAACCATGTCAAATAAGCTAAACTGTAATTAAAATTTTTTTCTATTTTCTTCCAGTTTAGGACTCATTTTTACTTCATTTAACAGGTGGCATAAACACACATAATTAGGTGTGAAGGGTGTCTCATTATCTAATAAAAAAAAGAAAAGAAAAAGAAACAGTAAGTGAATTTTTAATTTTGAGCAGGAGTTACAGATGAGTTCAAGCAAAAAAGCTGAATGACAGTTTTTGTCTATATATTTTCTTTCTCTCTCTCTCTCGCTCTCTCTCTCTCTCTCTCTCTCTCTCTCTCTTTATATATATATATATATATATATATATATATATATATATATATATATATATACTGTATATAATAATTTTTAATGATGTAATAGATAATATATTTTATTTATTATTATTATTATTATTATTTTTATTATTTTATGACTCCTTATATGCTGATATAAACACAAAAAGCCTACAGTCTTATTTAAATCACTAATTTATAAATATATTAAAATTACAGATTAAGCTATGATTTCAGTTGTGTCAGACATTTTTTTTATTTGTCTAAAATATCTATAATACAAATATAGGTTAGTAGGCTATGTGCTGTTCTGGGACATTTACAGATTAGAAGCATGGAAAACATTAAGAAATAACAGTATCTGGGTGAGATTTTTATGTGTGCCACAACGAATTACAAACAAGATCTTAAAGACAGTAAACCGAAACAAAACCTTGCTACATGTAGGCGGATTTATGCCTCAAGCATAACGTTCATGACAGACAGCAAGACAGATCTAAAAACTGTGACAATTATAAAACAAATTTAGTGAAGACATGTGCTGTCATGTGTTTGCTGTTTTTTTTGTTTCTTTTCTGTTGTTTTTTTTTTACAGGCCAGCACATGGCGAATAGCTTGGTAACAAATTTAGAATTGTATTATTTTGTGATATAGTAACTATATACTAAAAAGTAAAATGATTGAGGACAGGGAAATATCCAACTAAGCAAATAACATGGCTGAATGGTGGCAACAGGTATATGTTTACTGCTATAAATGTGTTTCTGTCAAGTCTTGTTTAAACATCAATACTGTCATCAAAATATCAAGCCATGTTTTTAGTTTTCCATTCAGACCAGAGAGGCTCAATAAAATAAGAATCTATGAAACTCTGCAAAAAAACATTATTTGCTACAGTAGCATGCTGAGTTTGATATATATTATATATAATGAACACATAGAATTGTTCTCATTTATATTTTGTGACTGTATTTTTTCTTTCCATTAAAATAATTGGAATCTGGGCTGCCAGCTGACTTCTCTTCACTATAGCCAGTTCCTGAGCATCCCCTGACAAATGGTATCAGCAGGATCCAAAGGCTGATACTATCCCATGAGATTTGTGAGATTGGGAGAAGGAGTTGTTGGATCCTGCACTTTTGTATGCAGATGCAAAATGTTTCATTCACTATCTTTGTTTCTGACATACCATTTATAGAAATACACAAGCACTAGTTCAGGTGATCAACAGGTCTCTGCAAGCACATTAAAATGTATATGTCATATATGTCATATGCATATGGCTTTCATGGATGGGTGGCTTTCAAAAATTATTTTTTTTTTTTCCAAAAAAGGGCTCATCTAAAAACTGCAACAAAACAAACCACAATAGTAATGAAATATTTGGTATTTAATTGGCAAAAAAAATTATTTATACCATATCGTTATCATGTCATAATCGATTCATACCAGCTTTGAAGCATGGTGGTGGAGGGTTGATGAATTGGGCTTGTTTTACAGCCACAGTACGTAGGGAATCTTGCAGTCATTGACACAACAGTGAACTCCACTTTATACCGAAATATTCTTGGGACAAATGGGTGGCCATCTGTCCAGAAACTTAAGCTGGGTTGAAATCGGATCAGGCAACCGGGCAATTTCCAATATCCCAAGCACACTACAAATCAACATCCAAATGGCTAAAGAATAAAATGGCTAAATTTAAAGTCACTTTAACCCCATTTAAGTGCTTAAGAGGGCTTTGCATAAACAAATGCCCTCAAACATTAAATAAACTAATGCAAAATTCTATATTGCTTTGTACTGTATATGTATATGTATAGTGGAACAAAATATCTCCAAAATTATTTCACAGACTTCATTATTGTTGCTAAAGGTATGTGTTACTAAATTGTAGGGAGTTTCTTTTTTTTCCTGCCTGGTTTCTCCATGTTGGTGTTCAGTTTTCAGGGAAAAAATGAATACATGTTAAAATATGTATAGATATTTTTTATTTGTTATCATCTGAGATTAATTGTTGTTTATGAAGCTGGTTTAGGGAAATACCGTTGTGATTTCGACACTTTTTCACAATATTCCGATCAGTTAGAAGAAGGAGAAGAAGGAGGAGGGATGTACTTTTTTTCCCATGACTGTATGCAGTGCCGATTTATCTTTTGGCACTGAACGAGAGTGTCGTGCTTAGAGGGAAAAGTGCAAGCATATTTTTATCGCCTCTGGTAGGAACTCCACTGTGAATCATAAGTCTTAAGAGACTCGTGAATCAGAGCTTCTGAGCATTTCGAGGCTTTACGATAGAACTAACTCATGAGACGAAACACAAAATGTTATTAAAAATTGTAAGCCAATATTTGAGAATTTGAGATTTGAGGGTCTCCTTCAGGCACAAAGTATTGGCTCTTTGGTAGTCACGTCATTGGAAAATTAGACACTCAGAACTCCATTTGTTTTATCAACATTTGACACTGTGAACTTTCTCTTGGTTATATCTATCATCATCCATCATGGACTAGACAACAAACATTGTTCACGTTGCATATCTCTCCTTCATTGCCTGTTATGATCGCTGCCCAATTATCAATCGTTTGACTCTGAGCATGAAGTGCTCACAACACATATACATGCACTATCTTAGTGAGAAAGAGAGGAGCCAAATGAGAGTCTTGCACATATACACAGGAACACACCTGTTCCTTTTATAAACCCGAATCCAACACAGTTGCTCATGTTACAAACAGCACTTGTGGGCGATTCGAGGATCTCCGCAGTGAACAGGTGGTGTTCGGAGGCTCTCTGGACTCCTCCACACTCTCCTATGATGATTCGTCTGACTCAGTGTGGCTTCAACTCCAAAGCACCTGCCTTTGTACTATAAAGAAGAAAAGAGAAAGATATTTACAGGAGAAGCAGAAGTTTGTGTGTGTTAAGACATAAAAACAGGTTGCTAAGACGAGGTGACGCAGGTGAAAAAGAGGGTAGTTTACATGACAGTTGGACATCCTTGTGTTTCAACACCAGCTTGCATGTGGTCGATTGCATTTTCAGGTTCTATTTTGCTATTTCCTAATACTGTGCAAGAAATCCCACAACCATGTCAGTGCATTGCAGCCTGTGTTTGAAAAGGAAGTTTAATAATTTGACTTCTGTCTATGTTTTTAGTTTTAGAGTGTCGGAGAGTGTTGGGATTGAATGGGGATGGTGCTGGGGCATTTTTGATGTGGTGGGGACGCTGTTGGTGCATGCTTAGATGTGGTGGGGGTTGTATTGAAGTAGCCCAGATATGGCATGCTGTGGTCGGCCGGGGATAGTGTTGGATTATACGATCAAGTGTGTTGGATTGTGCTAATATGGGATGGGGATGACATTGGAGCACTATTTCAATGCAATTCAATGAAATTAATTTGTGTTTAAGCTTGTTCAGACAAAATGTGAACAATTATTTTTTAGAGTGGCACACGCTTTAAGAGCGGAAGAACTTTACTGGAAGATGGCAAGAGATCAGAAAGATCTTCGACAGGCTAAAACTTACTTTTGGCTTCTCCTTTTAGGGGTCGCCACAGCGGATCATCCGCATGTTTGATTTGGCACGTTTTTATGCTGGATGCCCTTCCTAACGCAACCCTCCCCATTTATCCGGGCTTGGGACCAGCACTAAGAGTGGCTGGGGTTGGTTCCCTGACCGGGGATCGAACCCGGGCCGTAGCAGTGAGAGCACCGTATCCTAACCACTAGACTACCAGATCTTCGACAGGCTCAACCCTCAAAAATGTTAAACCCTACTCGCCAGATTTGGCTTCTGCGGAATTTGCTCTCTTCCCAAAGATGAAGATCCAGCTCAAAGGTTGCCATTTTTGACACCTTTGCGGAGATCCAGCGCAAATCGCAGAAGGTGCTTGACACGTTTCGAAAAGAAGACTTCCAGTACACATTCTAGAAATAACAGGAATGCTGGAAGCGCTGCATTGCTCTGCAAACCCTAACCTTTTGATACCACTTTGTAGTATGCTGAGACAGGGTGGGTGTGGTGTTGGAATATGCTAAGACTGGATGGGGACAGTTTTGGAATTTTTTGGGACGTGATTGGAATGGTGCTGGAATGGGGAGGGGATGATATTATTGGTGTATTCTGGGGCTGCAGTGTACTGGGTTGGTATATAGATGGAGATTAGTATTTTGGGCTGTTGTGAAGAGTGTGTTCGGGCATACAGGATTGCATTCGAGCATGCAGAGGCAGGGTGTTTGTGTGTGTTGTAAAGTGTTGGAGCATGCTGGGAAGGTGTTGTAGCACACTGGGATAGTTTTGGAGCATGCTGGGAAAGTGTAAGGATGGGTTTAAGGCCGTGTGGACTGTCAATTATCAAAGCTGACAGTTCGGATCGAACAAAACTGGTTGTCCAACTGCATGGAACTGTTTGTCCAATAGTCATTCCCACAATGAACTTATTGAATTGATGGCATACTGTGATATGCATCGTGCCATCCAGTACAGACATATACGCATCACTAAATGGGGTGTGACTAATGTACCCTGTTATTAAAAGCCACAGTTTAAAAACAGTTTTTAACCTATATGGTCACATGGTCAACCAATGTGATGAATGATGGATAATGAATACCGGTGATGGCTTTAGACAGGTCATAACCCCCTATTAAAACTATTTTAAGAGGCTTTTAACTGACATGTCATGCGGTCCTGATAATTACGGCAAAAGAAAGCTCGCTAAGGTAAATGAGAGGGTTTTGACCACAAAGAGAGTATTTGTTTTGCAGTTTGTGTGTGTGTACAGTATGTCTGTGTGTGAGGGTGCCAGAGGTTGTCAGAACCACTAGCAGCTAAAATGTTCTCCATGGCAACAAAAGGTTTTTGAATGTTTCCCCACATGGAGCTCTGTGTGCTGTAGTGCAGAAGCACCTCGAGACTGCTCTTCTTCAAATTCCTCACTAGAGCGAGTGAGCGACTGAAGTGTAGCTTGACATTAACGACAGAAAAGGGGACATATTAAGTTCTTTTTTGTATTTTTAAAGCATGAAGCAGGTTTAAGGTGCAAAACGTAACACAGTTTTACATACGTTTCAGATGCGTTGAAATAATATCGAAGAATATTCTGGAATATTTTTAAAAACAAGTGGAAATTTTTAAAACAAGTGGAAATAAACATGAATTCTTTAACACTGAAAATAACAATTCCATTCATTTCATAGATTAAAGGAAGAGTATGTAAAAGTATAATAGGTAAATAATTAGGGTATAATAATTTTTATATTTCATGTTTGTTTATTTTTAAGCCGTGTAATGCATGTGTATTACTTGTATTCTTTTGCCTCCAAGCATTTAAATATTAAGTATCTACTATAAGTCAAAATGATGGTAAGTAGAACTTCCCTAGCTTTGGGAAGTACAGCAGATGAATTATAGTGAATAATGAAAAAAAAAAATATATGAGCATAACATTTGGTTACAGCTTTGAACTTTGGTTAAAAAAATAAAAACGTGGTGCTCAGGCCAACACTGTTAATAAACTCTATTAATCTCTCTAACTCCAATGTACTCCAGGGAAGTTATTTTTTCCTTTGCAGAGCAGAGGAAGTTCTACACAAGAAGTATGGAGATTAATTTGCAGAATGATCATTTATTAAGAACGATGATGGGGTGAGGATGGATGTCTATCGTTATGAATTATTTTTGCCTATACATCTCTATTAGTTAGAAATGCAATTATGAAATTGTTTAAATCTTTGGTAAATATTTAGATCCTGGTTACAAGCAGGCACCACACACACCATTCTGCAAAGCGATAAATGTGTATGCCGACGCCCAACCCAAAAACAAGTTTTACACCACAGTTTCAAAGACAAATAATAAAACTCCTTTTTATAATATTAACGTTCCTTATAGGGAAGGACAAATACCGTTACTGGAAGAACAGGTCAGGTCTAATGTCAGTGTGAACAGAACATTTTAATTCTTAATAGGCCGTAGACGGCTTCTAAGCGTGCTAGGTTTACATTCGCTCTCACTCACGCATATTCGCTTCATTTGCATACTGTTTTGCTTATGACAATCGACATTGTCACAAAGCAGCATTCCATAAATCCGATTGTAGATTTAGATCCCGCTATGTGTAATAATAACAACAGCTGTAATGCAACAGAATACTGAACTTAATGATACACCAGTGTGAGCTCATTTCCCAGAATAGGGCCAGAAGGGATTTTTTTTAGTAGTTAAAGGAGATTCTCCAGATGTCTTTTGGAGCAAGAGAGACTACACCATGTCTGTGATAATAGACAGGAACTCGCACACACACTCTCTTGCACTGGCAGTTATGCAGCAGGTCTGCCATACATATGAATTAGCCCTGCTGTCAGACTCTTCTTCTATTAATAAGAGAATTCTGACGGATCACAGCTTCGGACTTAACGACTCTGCACTCTACCTGTGCAACGATGTAAAAACCGGATCCACTGCTGTCTGGGCATCAGTGTGTGCATCTGCTGGCAGAACCTCAAACATCTTCTCCTAGTTCCCAATTACCACAAAGCACAACTAAGACAGGGCAAAAGCCTTACATAAATGTAACTTGGTCTTTGTTGAGCAGATGGTGCACCTGACTGACTGATAAAAAAAAAATAATTATAAAAACAGTTTTCAGATCAAAAAAAATGTATGAGCCCGAGATTTTAAAGTAGAGATTTTGAGAGTCTTTTGAAACACTTGGTTGTGAAATGCAGTGAGAGTGCAAAACAAATCTCCAACTGTGGTACCAACTGTGGCCTCATCTTCTTACACCCTGGCCTTGTGCTAGCTCTACTGCAAACCAGTATCCCTTACAAATAATTTTAGGATTCTTTTAAACTAATATTGTTAATCATGAACATGCATCTGCCAAGGCATACCTCTAGAAGTTTGCTTTTATACAGTATGAGACTGATGCTCAGAGAAGTTAAAGCTTTCTGATCCATCCTTCTATCAGTTGATAGATCCCTCAATTGAATGATCCATCTGTTATCCAACTAACACTATTCCATCCATCTATTCATGAATTGATTTATTCATCCAAACCTCTGATCCATCAATTCATTGGTTTATACAATCGACATCTATCCAATGGTCCATCTATACAGTCAATCAGTTGATCTTCCTATTCATCTATATATTGATCTATTCTTCAAACAATCTATCATGCATTGACTAATTATAGCTTGATATTTCCTCTATTCGATGGTCCACCCAAAGATTCATCCATTCGTTGTACTATTACAGCACAAGATGTGCTTTTCTGTAGCTTTTTTTTTGTTGTTGCTTTCTTTCTCCTACGCGTGCTGTGTCAACTCTAAGGTGTAATAAGTCATATCAAGACATTCAGGCAGACTTATCACCACCTACCTACTGTGAGAAGGCTGGATTCACAGCTAAAGCTGAATACAAGATGCCATCTGACTCTGATGCACAAATGAAAGCGCTGACATCTGTGTTTTATATCGTGTGAGATTTTTTTGTACATTGAATTAAGATGTTTAATCAATGGAGGCATGAAGGTTTATCGTTTTATTTTCCACCTGAATGTTTTGGCATTGCATTCACTGCGTGAAAATTATGATTCGATTGCTTAATAACATCTATTTAACACATCACAGTTTTACAGTATCGATACATGTGTTTATGCTTGGGATGTGCATTTCCATATCTGAGGTCAATTCTATTCGCACCTCAATAATATATATATATATATATATATATATATATATATATATATATATATATATATATATATATATATATAAAATTTTACTGATACAAATGTAAAGGTTAAAAATGATGCATCGTGATACAAATGCCAACTTCGTCCGATGCATCCGAAGCATTACATTGTTACCTTTTATGCCGATGCACCAATGGGAATCTATGAATTGTACCATCCCTGGTTTATGCTATAAAGACATGAGCAATTAAAGAAATGTATCTTTTAAATGTTTTGCTTCAAAACATTTTATGCGTTTTGCTTCTTTTTCCAGTTCAGTGATGTAGCCTTTTGTTGTGACTGGACTTTTGCCAATTTAGATAAGACTAATAAATTAAAGTAAAGATCTGACTAAGTGACGCGTGTGTGCATGTGTGTGTGTGTGTGTGTGTGTGTGTGTGTGTGTGTGTGTGTGTGTGTATGTGTGTGTGTGTGTGTGTGTGTGTGTGTGTGTGTGTGTGTGTTTGTGCAATTACTATTGCTTTAAAAAATGTTCCACACAGTCCAGCGTGTTGGCTTTTGCTTAAACCTTTAAATTTGTCATTTCAGGATTTATATCTTTTCATCCCTTTTTCTGGTTTCTTTCATTTTCCACTTCTGAATGAGACAACTTTTAAATTAAGGCTGTATTGCAGCTGTTACATGCCTACATGACCTAAATGTTTGCAATCCTATTTAAAGAAAAGGAAATAAAAAATCAGCAAATTAATCCTACTGTTTTATTGATTTCATTGCTTGTAATATGCACCAGAAGAGATACATCTACATGGTTGCCTGCTTACAGTTTACTTCGAAATTTGCTTGTCTGGTATCTTTTTAATCTTTGTTCATTGTTATGTTTAATACTATTTATATTTGTCTGCAAGCTTAAATCATGCTCTAACATTGCAACAGCCAATATCCTGTGCTATTCTTATCCACAACTGCCAGGAAAGAATCATTGAACAGTTATTATCACTGAAATTTCATTCCATGGTGTAAAATATTTTTTTTCTATTGTTGCTCTCGTTAGTTTGGTTCAAAAGCTGTGTTTCCTGCAGCCTGCCAAAATAAATTAACATAAACGATTTTTCTCACCGATATGCTTTTGCTCAGTGAGAGTTGATATAATGGTGTTAAGATCAACACTCATCTATCAAACGCCTCTGTGAGTTCTATCTATCTTTTGTTGAGCACATACTCACACTTCTTCAACTTTATTACTATTCACTCATTCGTCTTTCTTTTGACTGAGAGATTCTGTGGCCCAACTTCTCCTAGTGTTTTCAAGTGTTATAATCATTCATGGGAAGAAAACCATGGAGTTCCACACACACTCACTCTGAACTGTGAGTTTTCCACTGCCAGATTCTCTCAGCATGCAATCTTTCATTGCATAGATAAGGCTAAAAGACGTGACACAATTGTTTTCCCCACCAACATTAGAATTCAATTCAATTCATTTTTATTTGTATTGCGCTTTCAACAATGAACATTGTCTCAAAGCAGCTTTACACAGATAATTTGGTGATAATAATTAATAAGATGTTCTTTATAAGTGTAATTTTGTCCCTGATGAACGAGCCGGTGGCTACTGTGGCAAGTAAAAACTCTCCGAGATGGCATAAAGAAGAAACCTTGAGAGGAACCAGTCCAAACCTCAAGGAACCAACCTCCAATCGAAGATTGGGAAGATTCAAGGAGGGAACAGGGGCAGGAAAAGAGGTCACTGGAACCTCAGGAGCATGTTTAACTCGACCAAAAGAGAGAGAGAGATAGAGAGAGAGAAAAGAGGGGTGACAAAAAGAGAGGGATTATATATACACATAATGGATTATTATGTGTCCTTATTATTGTATGAAAGTTAAGGACACTGTGTAGTTGAGGACCCCAGCAAGACTCGCTATGGCAGCATAACTAAAAGGGTGAACCAGAAGGTAATACAGACATGAGGGATCTCTGGGAATCAGAGACGACCCATCACACCACCGTTAACAAACCTGAGTGAATGTGTGAGAGTGCAGGGATAACAGCATACAAATATCCAATTTCACCAAATACTTTATATCCATGATCTCTCCAGATCTGCTCCTTTACCTCAGAATAATCTAAAATACTTGATAAAAGACTTGACTAAATAAATATGTTTTCAGTCTTGAATTGAACACTGAGACTGTGTCTGATTCCCGAACACTGATTGAAAGGCTGTTCCATAACTGTGGGGCTTTATAAGAGAAAGATCTGCGCTCTTCTGTAGTCTTAATAGCCTGCACCTTTTGATCTAAGTAGGCGTGGAGGATCATATTGGTGCAAAAGTTCACTCAGATACTGCGGTGCGAGACCGTTAAGTGCTTTATACATCAGTAATAGTATTTTATAGTCAATGCGGGATTTAATTGGGAGCCAGTGTAGACTGATTAAAACAGGGGTGACGTGGTCATATTTTCTAGATCTAGTGAGGATTCTTGCTGCTGCATTCTGAACTAACTGAAGCTTATTTATGCACTGTACGTTTTTGTAATCTAGATTGTAATCTATCTGCATGTGGTCCTCGTAAAAGATCTTGCGTCTCATCCAAATTGAGCAGAAGAAAGTTATCAATTATCCACTGTCTAATGTCCTTGACACACTCCTCAACATTTTTAAGATGATCTTTTTATCTGGCTTTGCTGAAATATATACAGCGGTGTATTATCAGAATAACAATAGAAGCGAATACCATGTTTATGTATAATTTCACCCAGAGGAAGCATATATAAAGAGAAAAGCAGTGGGCCTAAGACTAATCCTTGCAGAACACCAAACTTTACCTCAGAGAGTGTGGAGGACTCACCATTTACCTCAACAAACGGATCAGTCAAATAAGACCTAAGACAGGAGAGAGCTGTTCCCTTTATTCCATCAACATTCTCAAGTCTAGCAAGCAGGAGATTATGATCAGTGGTGTCAAGAGCTGCACTAAGGTCGAGCAAAACAAGTAAAGAGACAAAACCCTGATCAGAGGCCAATAACAGGTCATTTACCACCTTAACTAGCGATGTCTCTGTACTATGATAAGGCCTAAATCCTGACTGAAACATTTTAAAAATGTTATTCCTAAGTAGATGCGAGCATAACTGCTGCTCTTCAACGTTTTCTAAAATCTTGGAGATAAAGGGGAGGTTTGATATTGGCCTGTAGTTGGATACCTGTCAAGGGTGAAGGTCAGGTTTCTTAACTAGGGGGTTGATAACTGCCAGTTTAAAGGATTTAGGTACATAAACAGTGCTAATGGAAGAGTTTATCAATATTAAAACAGGTTCAATTACCTCTAGAATTATTTGTTTGAAGAAACTTGTAGGCAAGGGATCGAAAAATGCAGGTTGTAGATTTCAAGTAATTCACATTGTCAGTCATGAATAATAACAATTCACTATTCTGGATACTTAGAAAAGACTGTTCTATTTTGCATCTATGCATTTCTAAAGGTTTGAGTTGGAATCTTAAAACAGATGTCTTAGAAGGCTAGAACCACTAACCACCCCAAAAAACTTGAAGGAAACTATTTAGAAAGATTTAGCACCTGTTATAGTATGGAGTTTTATATTTCTGAACATTTTGGGTTTCCTCCTAGTTTTTTTACCTTTTGAGACAAAGCTAAGTGGATGGTTATATAAAAAAGGACTGAGTGAATAAACTATTTGTGAGATGGAACCCTTTTTAATGAAGATTCAGCTATTACACAGTGAAGGAACGTGAGTGAGTGAGTGAGTGAGTGAGTGAGTGAGTGAGTGAGTGTAACAGAACCTTTCCTCGTTATTCACTGTTTTTCATCCAAAGAATTTCTGCTACAAATGTACCTAAAACTCCAGCAGCAAAAAAAAAAGCATCCATTAAGTTGACTTAAAGTTGAACTTTCTTTCAATTGTACTATTATTTAGAGATTAGAAGTGCAGTGATCAATAATGTCTCATTTGTGGCTAACGTCTAGACATTCCCAGTCTGGAAGAATTCCTTTGCAGTGCCTTTAATTCGATTTTGATACAGTTCCCAAATAGCTATATTTACTCAACCGGCTGATGTTGACCCAATGCCTTCTGTAACTTCAGCTGGTCCTCCTGAGGATTGCACCAGGGCCTCAGTCGCATGAAACGTGTTTTAGTATTGAATGACCTTCTCATCTGCCAGCATCCCTTTCTAAGTGAAATATATAAAAGCGGATTAATAGCAGTCATTCCTGGCCAATGTGATCTAAAACAGGCTAAATCTGTACGTGCGTCAGACTCTATTTCTGCATTATAGATATGGCTCCTTTATGAGATTTTTTCGAGCGGTTATATCCATAGGATGTAATTTATCACCAAGTCAGGGATCATCTATCTTGTGCTATTTAACATATCTAGAGGCTATAAAACATGCCTAGGCTTTTTATTGTAACACAATGACACATATCTGTAAAAGTTTTAAAGTTATACAACTGGCTAGTACTGAAATGGAAACTTCGAAGTGATTCATGTGGCATGATGCAGTGAGTGTTGAACTCAACTGATACATTCATCCAGCTAAGATTTAAAGCAGAGCTGCTGCGAGTCTTTCAATTAATCATGACTAAATAAAGACTGAGAGATTGGGGGGGAATTATTGCTTTTTGTGGGACATAATAATCTTTTAATGGGAACTAAGGAACAGATATTTTTACGCTCCACTTGTAAACTTGTTTTTTTTGCAGCAATTTATGACTTTTCACGTGTTGATTTGTCGTTTTGGTTACATTTTCCTCATTTTAGTTCATGTAAGTCAATTACTTTTATCATTTACGTTATAGTAGTCATGAAAAAGCTGTAGCTGTAGCCTCTTATTTCATGATGTTATTGCTTATGTTAGAAAAAAATCTGGTAAGAGGCTGAAGGCTTCACTGTGGTGGAAACCTTAATATTGCAAAGTGCTGACACTGGAGATTTCTTCCATGTTAAATTGATGTCTCCTCACATAAAAAAAGCTTCATTCTATTTGGAAGATTCTCTCTTTATTTGATTCTGTTTATTGTTCATCCTCGTTCAATTGCAATTCAATTCTCTGTAACTTATTTGTTCGATCACATAGTACAGCAAGTGCATAAACATACAGACGCTCCCCACCTTACGAACGAGTTACGTTCTGCACGATCGTTCGTACCATGAATTTGTTGTTCCAAGTTGTTCCTGTGTTCGTTATTGACTACGCATATCTCGTATGTAAGAGCTATAAATACTGGCAAATGAACAATAAAATATACTAAAACTGATCTAAATATTTAGAATACTGTATACAAAATTAAGTAATAAAAAAACAATTAAGTAATAAAAAAAGATACTAAATAATAAAAATAATTTAAAAAAATTCACTTAAAAAAATTAATTCGCTCTAGTCCAGCGTGCATCATGTAGACTCGTTACAGTTGACGACTAGCAAACGGCGGATTTCCTCCATTTTATTTTTCCCAACTCCAAACAAATTTCACTTTGAGGACAGATTTGTTCTTATCTGCGAAAGTTCGTAAAGTGGGGAGCATCTGTAAACCTAAAAATTAATCAGCTCCTGCTGCCCGATCAAATTCAGGAATTGGTGGTTACAATACTCTGTTATCAGTCTAAATAGAATGAAATTAACAAAATCATATATCAATTTTGTAAAATCACAGGAAACATATTATCTACAGCTTGATAAACGCTCCATTGACGTTTAGAAAACATCATTTGTCTCACACAAGGCTCTTCACGCACCACTGATATTGGACTTATATCTGTTAAAACATGATGCAAACTCCAATGTGGAATGTGTTCCAGTGTCGTTTCAGGTGAAGGCTGTGAACATTGTGAACAGTGGCCACTGGAACATTTCTTATTATTTTATCCAATAAAATAGTTAATAAGAACTGAGTCATAGGCTTTACGATACAACTCCTGCCACAATCTCAATACTCCAGTCCATATGTGCATGTTTCAGGGTAAATAACTGAACAAATAAGAAATAAAGGCTGTTCGAACACGTTGCTTGCTAGTCCATGACCTGTGTCCTTGACATGTGCGTTTTATCTTGAGCTGTTTAAGCTTTGAATATCTTTACTCTTTGTGTATCTTTATTTCACCTTATTCAGAAGGATGGTAGAGTTAATGCCAGAGCCGATGCCAGATCTACCTAGGATGTTATATTTATCCCTAGGGTGTGTTGGTGGAATCAAAATCACTGTGTATGTTAGAGGCAGCCAGAAAGAAAGAGAGACACCCTAAGCCACATACATATCTTTATTTTTCCAGAAATTTTTAAGAATCTTTTTCATTGACTAGATGAATGCTGTTCAAAGCATTTATCTCTCCTTGAAATATCCAAAGATCCTATAGTGTGTGTGTGTGTGTGTGTGTGTGTGTGTGTGTGTGTGTGTGTGTGTGTGTGTGCATTTTTAATTTTATTCGATTCTGAAGACAATGTCTTTGATCAATTGAGGCTGCAGCAGCTATTTTGAAATAATTCAAATCCGTCTTTTTTGATTTACCAGATTTGGACAGATTACATTGCACCGCGATTCATGGATAAATGGTCCATTAGCTATTTTTAGATCTTAGGTAAGGGACCACCTAAATCAGGCTGAGACAAAGAACAGAAAAGAAAGTAGGCTGCTGTTGAGCATCTCTGTTTGATTACAGTTGATTGATAAAGACAAGGTTTGACTTTCAGTCTTAATGAAATGAAATGAACACCACCCACATGCATCAAAGCACAGCTGTTATTTTGGGTCAGATTAAAATATATGGCTTCACAGTTTACAGATACAAATCACTTTAATACAGCTAGAGTGCAGAGAATGAAATAAGTAAAAAAAAAAAAAAAATCAAACATATACACACACACACAAACACACACACATATATGTATATATATATATATATATATATATATATATATATATATATATATATATATATATATATAAATGAGTACCGTATTTTTCGGACTATAAGCCCCTACTTTTTTCCCACGTTTTTAACCCTGCGGCTTAAACAACGAAGCGGCTTATTTATGTATTTTTCCTGGGTTTTTCTCGGTTTCGCAAACTTCAAGCCAAAAAACTGAACCCCATAACATTAGACCAATGAAATTTCCAAACGGAAACGAAAAAAACGCACCTCACCTGTGTTCTGAGCTGCACGGCATCGGGAGAAAAAAAAACGTTTTTTAAACGCACAACGATGCCAAAAGATAAACTCCCAAGAGAAATAGTTGTGAAAGGAAGGAGGAAGACAGAGAACAATGACTTTCTTGGTAGGCTACTGTTTAGATACAAGCCGTTGTAGCGCGTTGAGTCTGGGTGAAGGGAGAGCTCGCTAACTCCAGTTGCAACAGAAATCATATAAGCACAGACAGGTTTCCAAAACTCGTGCTTTTTATTTTTCTTGGCAACAGCGTTACGGGTTAGTCAAAGAAACTTAAAAATGAGCATCAGAAAATAATAAGGACATATTCTCGGTCTTGCACACATGCAGTAATACCGGAAAAATGCGGCGATGACTATTCCCAAAATACTGCTATGCTCCTAAAGGAAGCGCAACATATTTCACCCGTTACACTGTGTAACAGACACTGTCTTTCGTTAAAGCCTGTGTAAAGTTCATTAGTTTCAGTGTAGACAGCTGCAGCTTATTTATGTTTAAAATAAAAATCTTTGTCAAATTCGGTGCGGCTTATGCGGCTTATATATGGGTGCGCTTTATAGTCCGGAAATTCCAGTATATCCTGTTATGGAATAAATTTGTTGCCAGTCAGACGCCTCTCTGATGGTACTGCATAATGGCTGACTGTATTTCTCATCACTGAGGACACCATTAATTCTCACTAATTCACCAAATTAACTAACAGGAAGGCAGCCCTATATGTCAAGGAAACTCCACCATTCTTCACTATTGCCTGTAGACACTCGTTATTGTACTGCTCTTCACCCTTTCGGTGAACAACTTTCCTCCTACTGCCAGATTTTTTACATTTTGATTGTTATATAAGCCTCTAACTATTTTAAATTTGGAGCGCCTCTTCCCTTTTTCTGCTCCCCAGTTCTTATTTTTTTTGTGCATAGTCAAGTCACTTAGCCTTGTTTCAATGTCATGGGTATGGTTTTTCGGCTGCAATTCTTCCATAAAGGCCACTTCTGACTAGAATTCTCTGGGTCTCACTGGTTTCTGCCAGTTTTGTGCTGATGGCACTGCTGGACATTTTCTGATGTTAAAGGGAAGTAAGAATAATGTGTCTTTTATCTGCTGCATTAAGTGTCCTTGGCAGTCCTCAGCATTGCCTATTTCTTTGTGCTTTTCAAAATAGCTTGAATTGCACATCTTGAAACCCCAGTCTGCTTTGAAATCTTTGCCTGGGCGAGACCTTGCTGATGCAGTATAACTGCCCTGTGTCTTGCTTGTTTGTGTATGACCTAAGAATAAAACACATCCTCACGTTTTTGGATGTTCCTCATCCAGATTTAAGCTGCACAGCTGTTTATGTTTTAGTTAATGACTGTCATTAGCATCTGCTCGGAATGATTGGTTAATCATACTGTACACCTGTCTCTGATTCTACAAAATCCCTGACTTTCTGCAAGTGTACAAATGTGCAAGTGTAAGAATTGAAAGGCAAAGGGTGGCCACACCAAATATAGATTTGATTGAGTTTTTTTCTTCAGTTTGCTCACTTTGCATTTTGTAATTAGGTCATTTTTGAAAAATTTCCACATGGATGTTTTAATTTCCAGATATGTGTATGTTGCAGATTTTGGTGCTTGATTTGAGACTTGAAACAAATGTTTAGTGATTAAAAACTTTTATTTTTGTATTTTTAAATGTTAGTGTTTATTTATTGGAGTACATGAATTCTATATTTTTAATATATATATATATATATATATATATATATATATATATATATATATATATATATATATATATATATATATATATATATATATATATATATATATATATATATATATATATATATATATAAAGATAATACAGTTTATATATAGAAAATATAAACAGTGACATGGAAGCGTGTAGCACAGACTATATAGTCTTCTTCTAAGTTTTCTTTCAATTTGTCAAACATTTTTTACCACTTAATAAAACAAAAAACAGTAAATAAAGTACTTTATTTTACATCATATTGGTAAACAATAAACATTTTAAATAATAATTATATAAATCAATAAAATAATTAATAAAAATGTGAAATGAAACAACAAAATTAACAAACTTTTAGAGAGCACATTGCCTGTGTAGCATTATATCCGGTTGAACTCACAGTGTATGCAAAAAAAAGGTACCACTTTACAAACGCAGCATCTCAGATGACTGACAGAACAGAAAAGTCTTTTTAGTGCAAAGGTAGCGTTTATGCATCACCGTGACCTTTTCCTTTTCCAAAGGTTCTTATGACGCACTGTCTCGACACCCTGTGATGAAGCAGAGGGTTTGTTTATGTTTTTCTCCACCCATGTGCTCATTTTGTGCACCTTTATAACACACTCCTATTGCTAAAATTCCAATCAGATGCGTCACAGTTGCCTGGATACTGATATTACGCTGGTCCTGGCACCGCTGTCATTCCATTTAAAGGCAACCAGGTAGAGGTGAGGCATAATCAAGATTTTTTCAAGACTTAAAGTGCAAATAATTACACTTCATTATAGAGGATTCCAGTGCTAATGTATTGTGCAGGGACTTATCTGGCTTGTCAGAGCAATTGTAGAATTGCAAACAACCAGCTAACTATTTCATCCTGATCGGTGTTAATATTACTGTGCAGAAGGAATGCATAAAAATGGCTTTCTGGCAAACGAGGAAACCGAATTCCCAACTTGCTAGTCATTACCATGGAACTATCGCTGCGGTGTTCATGTTGGACCGCCATGACCTTTAAATAAAGTCGAAGCGGGAGAAAGTTTGTCATCACACTTAACATCAGCCTCATCCATCAGGCTTGTTTATGTCCGTTCTTTAGAACCGCCTCGAATCGATCGTCCTCGCTCTGGCTTAACGCTCCACAAAGTAGTATTAATGAGACGAGGTCAGGGCATGATGAGGTCTCCAGACACCATCACACACTCTCCTAATCACACTAGCTCTTCTCTTTTATTTATACGCTCCTGTAATGACATGTAAACCGCCCTCATAGACATTATTGTAATTGTTATAACTCACACATGCTCCAGATGTGATGTGAACTTCATATTACTGCCAGAAGTGTAGGTGTGTTGCTAATAGGATGTTGGTTACAATTAACTACATTAGCTTTCCCTAGCTTCAATTGTACTTCTGGAAAAATTGAAATTTCTTGGATAATAATGTGGAGTCTGGGGAAATCCTTTCACATGATGAAATCTTTTGACATTTTCTACTATATACTGAACTGATTTCTTCCTGAACTGACTATGTTTTGTCTTTTGTGTCTGTTTCAACCATAAGTAATGTTACAAAAAAAGTGAAAAGAATTCCTTATGGTATTCCAGTATTTGATTATAATGCATATTAATTAGGTTTTTATATGACAAATACACTGACATTCACTAATATATGCAAACTTAAATTGTTGTAACACCTGCTTCGTTAGCTCCTTGCTGGATGTGACCCATTCTTATGACTTTTTTGCCAGACTACCATATATAGGCAAATTACCGCTCCATTTGATTTGAAAATGTAGAAAATATAATATACAGACAAGAAAGTTCTTATAAGTGCTCATGTGTCCCAACAATTTCCTTATCATCAGGTTATAGGGTTTTAATCTGCCACTCTTGGACTTTAGTCCAAGTGAGAAATGTTGGCATTACTGCATTACTTTTCACTGCCCATTATTACACTGCTATCTAACATAGCCTGAGCAGCAGTTTAATATGCTTCCAGTGCATCGGATGAAGGAACCCTCCATGGTAACCTAGGTAGAACTTGTTATTGTGTGGAAATATGCAGTGAGTACAATTTGGAGCAAATGGGGTAAGGCAATGTAAACCTGTACAGCCAAGAAAAACCTGTACAGCTCGTTAACTATCTGTTAGCACTATAACAGATCAAAGAACAGCAACATTCCCTAATTAGATACAAGTGTTTGAAGGGAGGGACCTGTGATTTGTTTGTTTGTTTAAAGCATGAATATGAACAGAAGTAAATTATTAATAATAGCAATATTATGCACCAGATTGAATCCAGATAAACAGTATCATTTGTTTTAATGGGAATACATGAGAATTGATTAAAATGTTTTATCTTGCCATTTAACCTCATGAAAAAGAACCTACAATTTCTGGATAGCTAGCTAAATTTAGAAATGTAAGCTGCTGTCAGATCACATCCAGTTGGAAACTCCAGGTCGCAACAACCACTGTCCTGTTCTCAATCAGTAGCTGGGAGATGCAGAGAGGGTGAGTGTGAATGTGTGGGATTTTTGTGAATTTGTTGCTGCCATATTTGGAGCCTGCATTGTTCGTTGGTATCTGGAGTTCCCAAATGGCTGTGAATGATATCAGATTCTGAGTCCTATTTATGAATTGTTATTCCCAGTGATTTATTTAACAGCAGCCACAATGGTCAAGAACATCATAATAATGATAATAATAATAATAATAATAATAATAATTATTATTATTATTAAAAGGAAAAAAATGATTATAATAAACAATATTGAATCAGAGGGACCGAGTTGGGAAGGATGTGCAGCAAGTTAGAGCACTAAAGGGTGCAAATGGAAATGTGTTGACTAGCGAGGAGAGTGTGTTGAGAAGATGGAGGGAGTATTTTGAGCAGTTGATGAAGAAGGTTGGATGATGTGGAAATGGTGAAGCAGGATGTGGATAGGATTAGTAAGGAGGAAGTGAGAGCAGCAATTAAGAGGATAAAGATTGAAAAGTGGGTAGGATCAGATGACATACCAGTAGAAGCACGGAGTTGTTTAGGAGCCTGACAGATGCTGTGAACAACAGTGAGCAACAGTATGGTTTCATGCTGAGGAAGAGCACCACAAATGCATTATTTGCTTGGAGAATGTTGATGGAGAAGTATAGAGAAGGTCAGAAGGAGTTGCCTTGCGTACGACAGGGTGCCAAGAGAGGAGTTGTGGTATTGTATAAGAAAGTCAGGTGTGTCAGAGAAGTATGTGAGGGTGACATGTATGAGGAGAGTGTGACTGCAGCGAAGTGTGCAGTAGGAACGACAGACTGGTTCAAGGTGGAGGTTGGACTGCATCAAGGATCGGCTCTAAGCCCTTTTCTGTTTCCAAAACACAACTCTGTTGTGCAGAGGAGGTTCATTGGGGTATATTGGTAGGAGAATGCTGAGGATGGAGCTACCAGGAAGGAGGAAAAGAGGAAGACCAAAGAGGAGGTTTATGGATGTGGTGAGGGAAGACATGCAGGTAGTTGGATTGAATAATGGGAGAAGCTAAAAGAAGAAGAAGAAGAAGAAGAAGAAGAAGAGGAAGATCAATAATGAATCTGAGACAAAACTAATTTAACCAAGCAGAAAAAATTATATATTAAACTTATTTGTATGCATTTTAAGCTGTATATTTTCTTAGATAATATCTGCCATGAATATTTTTATTTATATATTACATTTAAATAATAAATCATTAATATATTATGCAAAACCTTTGACTAAATTTTATATATTTGTATCCATATGATTAATAATAATAATGCCGATTTTACTTTATTCAGGACTTTGTGTCAGTCACTACTTAGATTTACTAGGGAGTCATATTGGTAATTAAATCACAGGATGCAGTTTTATATTTAAAATATTACGTCAGAGAACTAAACAAAAACCTGACAGGCTCCCTGCTCACTTAGATTACTGGTGTTGAAAAAATTGCTGATTTGTTTAGTTTTTTTGAGTACATTCCTTGTTTGTTTTTTTTTTAATTTAGACACTTTAAAACTGGTATGTGTACATGGCATGTGTAAATCATCTCTGTTTCTAGTTAGGATGCGGCGCTCTCACCGCTGCGGCCCGGGTTCGATCCCCGGTCAGGGAAGCAACCCCAGCCATTAGTGCCAGCCCCAGCCCGGATAAATGGGGAGGGTTGCATTAGGAAGGGCATCCAGTGTAAAAACATGCGCCAAATCGAACATGCGGATGGTCCGCTGTGGCGACCCCTAATGGGAGAAGCCGAAAGAAAGTTTTAGAAAGCCAGGGTTAGGAAGTAGCTTATGTAAAATGCACATGCTATGTTGGTAATATATTTACTGTATATATTACATGTTAAAGTGTAACTGTGTATAATAGGCAGAGAGACTAGTTTTCTCAGAACAGCACATATGTCTTGTAATTTTGTCCTTAAGGACGAAGAATAATCAAATCTGGCCTAGTCTTCATAGAGACAACAAGCTATTGACACTAGTCTTTAGAAATGTTTAAAATACCAGATGGCCGATTTAAATATTAAAATTAACAAAGATACTTGCATCCTTTCCGCGTTTGAAGTCCTCCTGCAGCAATATTTTCTTTCTCTTTCTCACCTAGCCACTCATATTTCTCAGAATATCACAAGAGTCTTGCACACTTACTTACTATTTCGGTTTTTTTCCTCCTGAAGCCATCAGACCTCCAGCTGTTTTTTTCCCCATCTCTCTCTCCAACTCGCTTTCTGAGCCACCGAGAAATATCATTAGAAGGGTGACGCAGGCCGTCCATCTGCTTTTCTTTAATTATGGTTTGTCACGTAAGGGAATTGGATCGGGGGGGAGTGAGAGGGAGGGCGTGAGGAGCACTGCTTGACTTGCAGAAATGCAGAAGCCAAAATTAAAAAGCAAAAATAAAAGAAGAGAAATTTGGGGAAGCATTTTGGAGGCTGTTTTCACACGATAAACAATGAAGAGTTGTTGTATTGTGCCATTAAAATGGAACAGCAAAGAAGAGTTGGCCAGGCATTATGTATGAAAGTTCAGGGTAGTCGCTTATCTTAAGACAAGGTAGTCTTGATTATTGATTCTATCAGGATTAATCTTTTCCTGGTATGTTCTCAGCTTGTTGTTTGAGTTGTTGCCAAGTAGTGCACTAGGACAAACGTAGTACATATGTGTCATCTGTCAGCATTCTTTTGTGATGAAACACTGGATTCAGTGGGACAAACCTGTACATTATTTTATAACCCCAGACACACACACACACACACACATGTTTGTAAATACACGTGGCTATATCATTGAGTAAACTGTACCTTTTCGGCCCTTTTCAACCCTTCTAGCATGTTTTGCTTCTATGCACCATAAAGTATTAACATAACCCTGCAAAGCAGCACAATTAGCAAAGATTCATGTTCCTATGTGAGTTTCATGCGTTCTTGATGTTGTTTCACTGCTTTTATGATTCAGCATCCAAATGTGTTGGTTAATTACTTTTATTTTAGTAAAAATTGCTGATATGCATATTGTACACAAACTAATTAGCACTTACTTGCTAATCAAATAAGCTTTCCTCATGCAAAATATATGTACGTTTTTCAAGAAAAAATTATAAATTTAACTGACTTTTTTGTTTTTGAATTTATGAGGCTGTTGAACAAGCAGGTACCATCACGTCTAATTTCTAGCTGTTTTTGTTTACACGAGCCAACTACTGTGTGCTTAAGTGAGATTAGCATATGAAGCTAACTTGTTCATCTAATATGAATTCATCTCAGTCATATGAAAGCATAGAACAGATCTTATCGTATGCCATCTCTCTCCTAACTCCAGAGTGGGTGTAGAAATGTTTCTGTGCTTCAAAGTGCCTAGGGTAGAATGACAAGTTAGTAGTGGTGATGTTTCTGGCAGCCTGCCCACACACACTTGGCTGTATTGTAAGTTATGTCCTTTTCTTTCTTTTTCTTTCTTTCTTTCTTTCTTTCTTTCTTTCTTTCTTTCTTTCTTTCTTTCTTTCTTTCTTTCTTTCTTTCTTTTTCTAGGGCACATATTTATTTGGACATCTTTCTGTACAGTGATTCTTGTTAACAGAAAACCTAAATTTTAGATTTTAATGTTATTCTTGCTAGTAGTTTGGGATGAAGAACATTAAGCTTTTTTTAGGTTTATGTGCCATTTCCATGTCTAGCAGTAGTAAGTAATTTATAATTGTCTTATAATTTAATTCAAGCTGATATCCATTCATCCATCTAGATAGATAGATTAAATTATATTTTTTTTATTGGCAAGTGGAATCCTTTTACAATGATAATCAGCAGCTTAATTAATAACATGACTGCAACTCTGCTCGTATTTTTTGACTGATTAAGAATAAAAAATCGATTCCAACGCTTGTTTTGGTGAACCGATGGAGAACATTAACATCAGAAGGCCACTACAGTCCTAAAGGAGGACTTTTCTCAATAATGCTAATGAAGCAGGCTATAACAAAGGTTAATAGGGACCAATTGGTGTGGTTCTATTTTCTTTACACTTTCCCAGCCGACTCGTTAACAGGCTTCCAGCCAGGGTGCAGATGGCAAATGCGAGCTTGTTGATACCCTCTTTAATGGATCAATTGCAGAGCTAATGGTCTTGGTTCTGTTTGCTGATGTGCCTGTGTGGAATTTAAGCCTGTTGGTTTGCAGCAATTGTAACCACAAGTGAGTAATTGTGAATAGTAGTAGCACTTGTTTGAATGCTGAAGACTTTTTTACACAAAGTCTTCAGTAATGACTTGCATTCATCTTTTAAAGCCACTTTATATTGGTCCTGGCTCGATGATTTTAGTTCCTGTTTTGGTCCAGTTTTCATCCTTTTTCTGTCATTGGTTCTCTGTCACTAGTTTCCACCAGTTAGTTAGCTTATTTATACTTTATGTGGTTGCAATGCCTTGTTGTCTTGTTATTGCCTTAAAATGAGTCACTTTGCTTTTCTAAATTGATATGCAATTGGCACAAGTTTGTTATCATATCCATGGATGATGACATGTAGTAGACTGTCCTGAATACAAATACCAAAAGCACAGATAACTATTTCCACACAGTAGTCATTTTTGTGTCAAAAGAATGTTTTTAAAGTTTAAAGTTTATTTTTTCAAACCTCCCAAAAATGTTATGGCTGGTAGCTTGTAAATAAGTCTGTGATTGGGTCTATCGATGATGGCTGGCAATGACTTACCATTTCATCAATGGTGTATTATAACTTTATATCCAGTGTTTCCAGGTTTTCCTCCAGATTCATCATGTCTCAGACCTGTAAAAAAAACCATCACAATGACAAAACTTTCAAAACAGTGAAGTGTCCATGTTACTATTTTAGTCCCAATATAACACACAGTATAGCACATGGACCGCTTTTACAGACATAAGCCACAGTGTTAAAAAAAAATAATTTCACGGGGGGGGGTTATTTTCGGTTCAGCACCACGGACAGGTCACAGCTGTCACTTGGACTGGCACTTTACTTACAATTCAGGACACTACAAAAAACTTGTATCTTTTTTTGCACTCCAACAGATTTCAGATACAATTATACTGATGTGATAAATTGGTGAATTTGAGCAGAGCTTCTCACACTGATGTCTCTAATGTACCGGCATGGCACGAGAGATTGGTAGGCTCCAGTGTGTTAGAGAAAATAGCAGTAGATTGTCTGTAGTCTATTACTCTGTCTGCCTCTGTACTTAGCTTACAATCCAGATATGCACCCTGAAATACAGCAAGGTGTACAGCTATGCTATGAATAGGTAAGACTAAGTGTGTTTTTCATACTTGTTAGTCAGTGTGCCAGTTTGTTCTCTCTTTGGTTTTAGAAAGTATTTAAAATATAATTAATGGAACAAAAATAGTTAAAATGCTCTCATTTATTAGTCAATGGTGATGGAACCCTGAGGGAGCACAGAGTGTGTGATTACAGATTATAGATAATTATAGTTCACATGAATTATTATGTTCACAACTTATTTTGGCAGCTCACATCTACAAAAGAAATACATGGTATGTTTGGTCCACTTGGGTTATGGTTTGAATACATTTTTCACCCGCACTTACTTCACTTAAACAAGAGAGACAATTTTGCTCAAGAGATTTGGTTATTATTTAATTTCAAATCTGATATAATGATATTGATTTATGTCTAAAATATGACACAAACACGTCAAGTCAGAAATCATGTTTTTGAGGGTTTTCTCTCTGCTCTTGGGTTACTTTCAGGTTCATTTGCTGTACTTTGGCTGGTTCAGCTTGTTAGGTATTTGTGGGTGATTCGTTGGGTGTTTTAATTATTATTATTTGTAAACACCTTCAAACAAAGCTGCTTCCAAGCAAGTTGCAGGTTCCAGTTGAAGAGAAAAACCTTTTCCATTTTGTAATACTGGCATTCCTTTAAACACACAAGCTTTCAGTCAGTAGCACCACAATCACCGGCTTTTGTCACAGTGCAGCTAAATGGTATAATTGGCTTAAGGGAAAGTTTTAAATACAGTACAGTCCATCTGGAGAGTATTCACAGTGCCAAATTGGATTACATTTACTACATTTACATTTACATTTTTCTCAAAATTCTACAAACAATACCCAAAAATGACACAATGAAAGAAGTTTGTTTAGAATCTTTGTAAATTCATTACAAAAAAAAAAAACGAAACATATCACTGAGGTCCAGAGCACTCTGGAGCAGGTTTTCATCAATGATGTCTCTGTACAGTTCCTGCCACTGAAAAACATCCCCACAGCATGATGCTGCCACCACCATGCTTCACTGTAGGGATGGTATCAGCCAGGTGATGTGCGGTGCCTAGTTTCCTCCAGATATGGTGCTAGGCATTAGGGCAAAAAGGTTAAACCTTCGTTTATCATGGTCTGAAAGTCCTTCAATTGCCTTTTTGCAAACTCCAGGTGAGCTGTCATTTGCCTTTTTACTGAGGAATGGCTTCTGTCTGGCCACTCTGCTATACAGATTGGAGCTGGAGCTCTTTTAGAGTGACCATTGGGTTCTTGATCACCTCCCTGACTAAGGCTCTTCTCTCCTGATCGTTTAGTTTGGCTGGGCGGCTCGCTTGAGTTCTAGTGGTTTCAATCTTCTTCCATTTATGGATAATGGAGGCCACTGTGCTCATTGGGACTTTAATGATGCAGATATTTTTCTCTCCCATCCCCAGATCTGTGCCCCGAAACAATCCTGTCTCGGAGGTCTACAGACAATTTCTTGGACTTCATGGCTTGGTTTGTGCTCTGACATGCACTGTTAACTGTGAGACCTTATATAAACAGGTGTGTGCCTTTCCAAATCGTATCCAATCAACTAAAATTAGAGGTGGACTCCAATGAAGTTATAGAAACATCTCAAGGATAATCAGTGGAAATGGTTCAATTTTGGCAAAGGCTGTGAATACTTATGTACATGTAATTTTTTTTTTTTTCCTTTTTAAATTTTTAATGAATTAGCAAAGATTTCCAACAAACGTATTTCACTCTGTCATTATGGGGTATCATTTGTAGAATTTTGAGCAAAATAATTAATTAAATCCATTTCAGAATAAGGCTGTAACAACAAAATGTGGAAAAAGTAATGCGCTGTGAATACTTTTCCGGATGCACTATATTTTGCCGCTGACAGAATGGTGAGATGTGGTGTATGGCTGCTAATTGCTTGTCCTTGGTTTAAAGGAAAAGCCTTTGATTATGTCGAGTGCCACCCTTTCAGCATCTCTGTTTGGGCAAAGCCACGTGATGTATTTTCCGCAGGCCACGTTTGAAAGGTTAAGAGCCTGTCACGCAGCAACAAAGGTCAAGGTACTCTGTGTACGACCAGGTGTCAGCTATCAGGAGAGGAACTAACACGTGAGCACAACAAAATCACATAGGTTTGACTGTGTAATTAGTCAAGCTTGATAGATGGCACACGGTCTCATAACCTACACGTGTTTTTCTTTTCTTTTTTTCCCAACTCAGTTTTGTTTTTTTGAAAAGTTTAATGTACTTCTTTAACAACTTCATGAACTAGTGTAATGTGTTCCAGCTGTGGTTTCCAGCCCTGACGAGTGCTAAACATGTCCCCTATGTGTAGATCCAGCCTTTAACTGTCCATTTTTAAGAATACAAAAGCCCTCAGTGTGAGAACTGTTGCTCACTCTGCCCTGCAGCAGTTATCCCTGAAGCACAACTGGGACTCAGATGGTTTGTGCAGGCGAGCAAAGCTGTCACATCCAGGTCAAGGTCACAAAGGGTTTAGTCACCCCTTGAGTGCCCACCACTTTCACACGCGCTGCTGGAGCCCTGAATGTGACCCTTCGATCTGTTCTTAAATCCCCCCACCGCATTCACAAGCCTGTAAACGACAACATGTTCTCATTCGCCGTAGAGAAGAATCACATGGGCCATCATGCTGCCAACACAGCTGTGGAAGGTCACGGTGTTAGCGGAAGCTAAAACTCAGCTGGCTTAGATTAGGCAACATAAAAAAAAAAAAACAGTCTTATATGGCTGGCACACCAGAAAAAACAAGATAAAGGGAATATTTATTATTATGGTGTGTTTTTTTTGCCATTATTACAGGATTCTGGTTTATTATGGATCAGATCCAAGTGCAGCGTTTCGTCTGTTTTTGTCTGGTCTAGTGTTTGACAGGCTCCATGTAAACACCCTGTTGTTGGGAGATTGCAGGTTAAAACCCCAAAGATGTCACAGCGAGAGAGCATAATTATCCTACTCTGTTGGTGGGAAGGATGGCATTTCCCTCCCCCAGTCTCTAAGAGCAATGCCAGCTAATTGCGGATGTCTATTAACTTATGTATACAAAATAGCACAGATAGTGCTCTCTTCCTACGCCGATGCTCGAGCAGCATTTGAATACGACGTTGTGCTTATCATGCAGTGTCCAATGAAGTACATCTTGCTTTGAATTTGTCCAACTAGATTGGTAGCTGTTGTGCACTCGAGAAAATGAACTCGGCTAATGAGAACCCACTGTGTTTCATATTTCTGTGGATGCATTATAAAGGCATGAATAAAAATAATTTTAAAAACCCGATGCCAGCTCACACCTAGTTTCCTGCCTCAAGAAACTGCAGTCAAGAAATAGTTTACAACAGTTTACAGTTTTTTTTAATGCATATCTGTAATGCATTAAATAGGAAGGATTTAAAAATGGCAATATCCATGTAAGAAGATATATCGGATCATAAGCAGAGGTGGGAAGTAATGAAGTGCAAATACTTTGTTACTGTACTTAAGTAGATTTTTCTGCTATCAGTACTTTATTTCACTTTCATTCATAAAATTTGTTACACAAATATCAGTACTTTTTACTTTTTACATTTTCAAACCAGACTTATTACTTTAGTTTTAATCTATTTGGTGACATGATCAATATTTTCCGTTTTTAGCCCATCAACATATTTCTTGTCATTGTGCGGCTTTTTCAACCTTCCACTGGGGTATAATTTCCTGGCTCTTACACACCACAGACATAGGGCTAGTTTACGAAGCTTCAGCTCCAGCATGACAATGCTCCTGTGCACAAAGTCAACTCTATGAAGATATGCTTTACATAGTTTGATTGGATGGCCATAGAGCTCTGACCTCAACCCTATTGAATACCATTTGGCTGAATTGGACTGAATACTGCAGCCCAGGCCTCCTTCATCACTCCTTCACCCTACATCAGTACCTGACATCCTTGTGGCTGAATTAGTACAAATATCTATCTATCTATCTATCTATCTATCTATCTATCTATCTATCTATCTATCTATCTATCTATCTATCTATCTATCTATCTATCTATCTATCTATCTATCCATCCATCCATCCATCCATCCATCCATCCATCCATCCATCCATCCATCCATCCATCCATCCATCCATCCATCCATCCATCCATCCATCCATCCATCCATCCATCCCATCCCATCCATTGCATATCTGTAAGAACATTATTCTGTCAGGTTTCATGAATCGTGAGTTGTATACCAGTTTTAACAAAAAAAAGCTGTGTGGAATTTAAGATCAAATCGGACCATATAAGCATTTTACAAATAAGGACAAAAAACTTGGAACTTTTGACCTGTGAGCTAATGCAAAACAAGTGGGCAGGACTTTGGTCTCTGATCAGTAGTATAATAGAGGGGCAGTTTATTTCTTACTGTTTTCCGCACACTATGGTAGACAACTACTTGTTGAAAACTTTTTTGCCCCCTGCCTCGCCTGCTAGCAATCTAAGAAAATCAGAGCAAAGGGAAAAAATCCATGTCTGGGTGGGACAGGATATTATGAATCAAATAGAATAGCAGTGGTATAGAGTTTTATTTTAATAAAGGGAACAATTTAATGGGGAAGATTGGCAAATATTTGCCTTCAAACCATTGTGTCTAAAGGAGGCCTTTGCAGTTGATCATTCGCAGATGTCCGGCCTTTCTTATGTGAGGGTCAGCAATTTACATCTCTAACCTCACATTTCAGACAGCCTGCAGCGGTTTCCTCCCGGCAGGATTTCAGATTAGCGTAACGGAAAACGAAGGTTGCAACATTTGAAAGGTCATAGTATGCATGCATCTCTTTCCAGAGGACAATTTGTGGCTGGAAGTTTGTTATGAGATTTTTGCATGATGTTAATCATGTCAGGAATCTGAGGTATGGTGAGCTAATTTAGTAAGTTAAAGGACAACGAGGCTGAACCGGGTTTAGCGGCAAATCGATAAATACAGCCATTACCCGCGTTTATCCCCCAAGGAAACGTTTTGTTTGTTTTACTATTCCATTGACGGACTCATTTATCTTGCAAAATAAATGCGGCCATTATTAAGCTGTAATTGCATTTTTCTCTGACTGCTGCAACTTTATCACTTTCCTCTTGCTCTTTGTTGCATTAATTGGTTGATTCAGGCATGCGTTTCATTACACAGCAATTTTCTACATAAAATAACGAAATATAAATAAATAAAAGGCCAACTGATTAATACAATTTTGTGTTTGTACTTGTGTTTCTTGACCTTTGTATGTTTCTTTGTTTGTTTTCTTTTGAACAGGTTTGTGTTGGTGTTTGGCTGCTTGGTGCTGTCAGTGTTCTCGACCATTCCTGATAATCAAGAATTGCTGTCACGTGCTCTGTTTATACTGGTAAGTTTTGTGTATTGAAATTTTTTTATATGTTGCGGAGAGACTCCTAAAGTTTCTATGTGGAACCTGCAAACAGAATGTTTGGTTAGAGAACATGAGCACTTATTTTTCTATAGTAACTTTACAACTATGACTACAGTTATGAGTTACCAAACATAATGGAGTTTTCACAGAACGACACAGAACACGATTCGCAAACATTTCTTATTGATTACTTGCTTAAAATGAGAACAAAGGGCAGAGTAAAAACATACAACTGCTGCTTAGTTGATTTGCTCACTGATTTAAATATTAGAACAACTATGAAATCTAAAGAAAACAGCAGTGTTTGAAATGTATACTGTCAAGTTCCCTTTCCCAATTTGATTTAAGATTCAACAAATATGTAAATATGAAAACAATCCACATGCACTTTTAATCAACTGCATGAAATACCACACCTCTACCCCAAAAAACAACCTTTTTTTCTATGGGATCATAAACCCATGTTACATGTAGACTATTTTATATGCACTAAAGGGTGCAATCTTTTCCACAAAGGCCCAGTGTGGATGCGGGTTGGTTGGAATAAAAACCTACACCCAACCTTTGTGGAAAGGATTGTACACCCCTGATATTACATCATGAAGGGTTTTTATTGGTGGATTCTTAGATCCTGCCAACAGTATGTTTTCTGATTAGTCAGGATTCCAAGGAGAACCCCACAGGAACCTCTGCTCATGAACCACTCTCTTTATAGGAGTGGAAGACACATTCAGTGCATAGATAAGGGTGACGAATTAAAGGAAAACATTTGGTGGGCATCTTTGCGTCACATGACTGCAAAACATCAAAATGAATCAAAATGAAGTGTCAAACGATGTTAGGGGATTTGTTCTGTTACACAGGGTAAACAAAAAGAACATATCGCTCTTATACATTACGTAAATACATCCAGAGGGACGTGTGGCAAAGCGTGACATCGTGCCTGTTCTTACTGGATTAAAGCCATGATGAAAGCTGTTGCTAGTGCTACTGATGGTGGAGATCAAAAGCTCTTTGAGGGTTATTTATTTACTCATATGGTCTATTTCCAGCCTGTACTGTGTCATGTCCTGTTTGGGAAGGGACATACAAACTATCACCTCACAGAAACAGTTTTGCCTTCACTGATTTAAAACAGAAAGTAAACGTTTTAGCTTCCTGTTATAAATCAGTTTTAAAGCTTAATCGATTCTGATTATCACCACCGTATCATGTACTGAAAACGCCACGACTAAACTGAATGATAATCAAAGCCATTTACAGCAGTCATGGAGATAATTATTCCGGAGGTTCAGATGGTGAGACAATGGATTCCGTCATCATAAGTGGATTTCATTCTTGTTACATGCTTCTGCAGCTAAACTAATAAAATCATGGATTAGCAAAGGCTTCACAATCAGATTAGCTCTCTATTATGATGGTAAATCTGACCCACCTGCTTTTCAGGCACAAACGTATTAACACAGAGATGCTTAAACATTTCCTGCTCGCATTATCGTTTGCAATGAGTCAACGGGACATAGTAGAGTATTATGCAAATTTATATTGCAAATGTACCTATATATAAACATGTGCACATATTGTTTACGTTAGGATTCATTAAATTAAAAAAAAATTGGTACATTCCTAAAACTTGAGTTGTATTAGCCATGGTTTTATAGTTTTATTGAACAGAGCATGGTATAGCCCTTTTAGAAAAACAACTTTCGAATAAAACAAAATAAAAATGTCAAAACTTAAGGCTTTTTAATTTTGCTTTCCCTCCCAGAAATAGTTCCAAATATTTTGGGAAGCTAAGAGCCCTTGAGGAAAGACTTCTTAAGAAAACCATTTTTTATTTTTATTTTTTTGCCTTGGAGAGGACCTCAGAAACACAAACACAGCTAACCAAAGCAAATGAATTCGATCTGCTAAGAGGTCTTCAGGAACTTTTAAGTTCAGTGCAGAACTTCATTTTACTAAAATCTTTAACTATTTCCAAAACAACTGACTATCTACATTCTTATATGGGCAAAATGGATTCATTTAGCAATTTTAAGGCTAGTTTAGTTCTTTAGTTATTGTGTAAATCCTTAAAAGATCTACAGTATGTAGACTTTAATAATTTTCCTTTCTGAAATTATTAAAGTCTCTACATCTGCCTCTTTCAAACCAACTATCTGCATGTCTTCCCTCACCACATCCATAAACCTCCTCCTTGGCCATCATATTTTCCTCCTTCCTGGTGGCTCTATCCTCAGCATTTTCCTACTGATATACCCCATGTCCCTCCTCTGCACATGTCCAAACCATCTCAATCTCGCCTCCCTCACCTTGTCTCCAAAACGTCCTACATGCACTGTCCCTCTAATAAACTCGTTTCCAATACTGTCCATCCTCGTCACTCCCAACGAAAACCTCAACATCTTCAGCTCTGCTACCTCCAGCTCCACTTCCTGTCTTTTACTCAATATCACTGTCTCTAAACCATACAACATCGCAGGTCTCACCACAGTCCTATAAACTTTCCCTTTTCACTCTCACAGATACCTTTTCTTTCACAAATCACTCCTGCCACATTTCTCAACCACTCCACCCTGCCTGCTCTCTTTTCTTTACTTCTCTAACACACTCTCCATTACTTTGCACTGTTGACCTGAACTCCTCCACCTTCTCCACCTCTTCTCCCTGCAACTGCACCACTCCACTGCCCTCGCTCTCCTTCCTTAGTATTCAACTTCTCCTACAGCTCCTTATATACCTTTTCCTTAGCTTTCGCCACATTCCTCTTTACCTGCTGCCACATCCCCTTGTACTCCTGCCTACTTTTCTCATCACTCTGCCGATTCCAATTCTGTTTTGCCAACCTCTTTCTCCTTACGCTTTCCTGCAATTCCTCATTCCACCACCATGTTTCTTTGTCTTCCTTTTGCTTTCCAGATGTCACACCAAGTACCTCTAAAATCTACCACCATCCGCCCTTCCACATTCCTCTCCTTAAGGTCATACCTACCCATCACCTCCTCATCACCTCTGTTCCCTTCACCTACATGCCCAATAGTCTGCCCCAATCACTAATCTTTCTTCCCTATGTAGAAATAAGAGTAAGAGTAGTCAATGTGCAGCTTGTATAGCAGTACAGATTTACTGTCCTCTGAAAATAGTATTGTTTATTAAGAAAATATACTAAAATGGTTGCTGAAATATGAAGGGTGTACTCACTTTCATGAGGTACTGTATATATTTATAATCTAAAGGTAACGCTTGAGACCACAAACAAACACACCCTGAACAAAGCCAAAGTTTTGCATGTAGCCTTTTTCTCGATTGTCCTTATGGATGAATAGTTGAAATTTAAATATTTAAATAGTCCCAAGTGTTTTCCTGATGGAAGGGGTTCCAAGTAGAACCCATTTACTGAATTTGAAGGAAAGTTCATAAAAGAATAACAGCAAAAGGATTTCCAAGCTAAAAATTATTTAGAACATTTCAACAATTGATCATCCACAGAGCCCTCAATGAACCACAATTACTATGTGTAGTCAGCTTCATCATCATAATGTATTAAGTCATTGTACACATGATGATGCGTGCCTCGCCGTGACTGGTTTATTAAATTCTTATAACAGGAGTGAGAATACAGTCAAATTCAATAACAGACTGCAGTGCGGGGTGACTAAAGAAGACGTTATAATTAAAATGTTAAATCTATTATTATATTCATTATTATCGACGTCATCATTGTAAAAACCTTTTTTTTTTTTTTTTGGATTAGGTATTGAAATTCTGATTAGCTCCATTATTAAATCTGTTTTAACTCTGATTACTTTCCACACAAAGTGAATCTTGCACTTGCACAATTGGAAAAAAAATATTTTTTGAGAGTATATCTTCAAAGTAAAAATATAAATTACTACAATTTTTTTTAATCATATATCCTCTTTGCACTATAGATTTTACAGGTCAATTCCTCATAGGGAAATCCTTAAAAGATTAAGAACATTTCCAAACCAAAACCCTTGAGGAACCAAATTGACTCTGTGTAGTCAGCCTCATCTCATGAATATCATAATGTATTTCTGCAACCCACTGTACTCTGTATAACGCATGCCTCGTCCTGACTGGTGTATTTTCTCCTCTAACAGGAGTTTGTTATGATTATTGTGTTCGGGATGGAGTACCTCATTCGGATCTGGTCTGCAGGCTGTTGCTGCCGCTATCGAGGATGGCAGGGACGGCTGCGATTCGCTCGAAAGCCGTTCAGCATAATAGGTAAGCAAGATATTTATCTGCTTCTTAATCAGGGTAATAAAGAATTTATTAAAGTTATTTATCACAATGATATGCACAAAGGATTTGTATGTTCTTTTGAACATACCATTCCATAATTTTTTATCATTTGCTGTTATAGAAAATGTTCAACTAGATAGATTGTTCTTGTGGAAATTTGTGCTCTCATTCAGCCACAAGGGTGTTAGTAAAGTCTACTAGTAAAGGTACAATGTAGGGTGAGGTGGCGTTCGGTTCATCCCAAAGATTCTCAGTATGGTTTAGGTCAGAGCTCTATAGCAGGGCATTTAAGATGTTCCAGTTTAACACATATGCATTTAAATTTTTTTTTTTGCCATTTGGCAGACACAACTTACAATTATATTAGTTTTACAGCTAAGCAATTAAGGTTTAAGGGCCTTGCTAAAGAGCCCAGCAGTGGCAGCTTGGTATTGCTGGAATTTGAAACAATGACCTTCTGATCTGAAGTCTAACATCTTAGCTACCACCATACATACATACATACATTCATACACACATACATTCATACACCAAATGCCAAAATACATGGGCATTGTCATGCAGAAAAAGATTTGGGTCTCCTGGTTGTGTGACGGGAAGTAAAGAAAAAAAAATTCTAGCAAATACAAAGACATCCTGTGTGCAATTGTGTGCATCCAACTTTGTGGTAACAGTTTGGCTAGAAAAGTCATATGTCCAAATACTTTTTGCTCTTTGTTGGACCGTCATTGGCGAGATTTTTGTATTCTATCTAGGTCATAGTGCCCTCGTTTCTCCTTATAACTCCTTATGTCTGGTGATGATTCTGTCACTGCAGTCTTACCCTTCTGGTGTAAAAACAGTTCAGTTTACTTACTCCCACCTGACACCTGGACTCCAATCTGGCAACCAAGCTGTGTCATCAACCAGCTACAGAATCTGATATCGTTAAATCTCGCCTTCCTGTTCAGCCAGCCTGTTATACTATTTGCTCATCGAGGCAATACTCCAGTGTGGCACCTCTCCAATCTGGCAACCTTTAACACTTCACCACTACGTCAATTTATCTGCCACCCTCCAAGCATATGAGCAATCTGGCAACCTAAATCTTTTTTTTTTCACAAGTTTTAGATCCTTTATTCTTCTGAGCCAGGCATGACGGGTTGACCATAAAAAAAGTGGCTTCTTGAAAGAACAGATTACATTATTACATTTCATAATACATTATTTCAGAATATTAATATATTACATATATTAAAACGTTTAAACTTTCTCCAGGCCTTATGCCTGCTCCTGCATTTGCATGTGAAATCAATTTTGGACCAGACTAAATGATTTGATAACCGTGACCCAGCGTAGATGGCTTTGGTTAAGCAGCGCAGTTGCAGTTTCATTTTCTATTTGAGTCATATTCCACAATCTGGCAACGAGGCCACCGGGAGCTTTAACCTCCTCTGTAGCTTTTTCAAACTATTTTGGAGTGGAGCTTGTTAGTGATGAACTGTCTTACCTCTGTGTGTGTGTGTGTGTGTGTGTGTGTGTGTGTGTGTGTGTGTGTGTGTGCATATGTTTGCAAAGCCAGCATTTGTTAATGGTCTCATGATTTTAAATAAATGGTCATCATTAACAAGTAGCTTCCTGAGTGTGTGTGTGTGTGTGTGTGTGTGTGTGTGTGTGTGTGTGTGTGTGTGTGTGTGTGTGTGTGTGTGTGTGTGTGTGTGAGTGTGAGTGTAAAGAGAGAGAGTGTACCTTTGCTTGGATATACTGTAGCCCAAAAGTATTAGTTTATTTCATTAGGTGCTGTATATAACTTCTCATTTAACACTGATTTACACAAAGTGTCTGCTATTCATTTACTTGTTTTTCTGTGGGTAATTTTGTGTGTTTAAGCTGTTAAACAGTCAAAAATGCTAAAAGTTGCGGTGCAGGATGACTAAAAGAGACTTATTTTATAATATCATAATTATATATAATTATGCACAAAAATATCTTAATTTATTTTATATTAATTCTCCTTTAATGAAGAAGTTAAAATGCACAAAATCTATATAAAAAAATCCTCTTTTAGGTACCTTTTAGTCAGTTAGTATTTACATTCCAATTATATTTTAAACCCTATGCACTGTAATATGCACATAAAATAGATCTCTTCTTCATCTTAATAAATTTTAATATAGAGAAGAAAAAGAAGATGGTGAGGGAAATGATTTAGAAGGATTGTAACATAAGTAATAAAAGATTTAGTGGAAAGAATTTACAATGTACACAAACATTCACAAGTTGCATTCTTTAATACAGGAGACTTGAACATTTTGTACACCAAATTGTTTTCTTTTTTCAAAATATTCTCATGGACCAGCTGGGGATTTAGCTGGGGGTGGTTCCATATGAATAGCCTAAAGATCCATGTAGTTACTGAGCAACTCAAGAACTTTAAAGATGGATTTAGACTGTAATTAATATTAACAGTCTGCTACAATGGCTCAGGACCACAGGTTGCATGAAGAGCTCTGTATTTATCACTAAACAGTACACCAAAACAGTGATTGAACTGTAAAAAAAAGACATTTGGTGCCACCCAGATGAGGACGGGTTCCTTTATGAGTCTGATTTCTTTTTTCCTCATACTATTACAGAGAGTTTTTTCTTGCCAGTCACCAGTGTTTTACTTATTAGGGACAAACTTTTAATTGTAAGTAACAAATTTATAGGCACTAAATCTATACATTCTTTGATACAACTTTTATTCATAAAAGTGCTAAACTAAAAAAATAATTTGAATCGAATCTATAAAATGTATGCGTATGAAATAATCAAAAATAGCATTGACATAGCAACTGCATACAGCAAACAAAATTCAGGATAATTTAATTAACTTTTTTTAGTAACTGCACACATTATGCTGGATTAACACTTATTACTAAGATGAACCTGTTGCATATGGAAATAAAGTTTTCTGAAATTGTGCCAAGTACAAATTTGGACAGTGGCTCTTAAAACAAAAAAAACATACTATTACCTATTGACATTATTTTCCCAGAACGTATTAGCAACCCGGTAGCAATTCTGGTGGTTCAGGAATTCTGCTTTAACTCATATGTTGAGTCTTCTTTACTTACAGTTGGTGAAATGTCTGATGAATCAAACACACGGTGGCACATGATGTAACTGGTAAAGAATCAGCATTCACTATGGTACTACTAACGCTGCAGTGTGTCATATTGCCACGCATTACCCTAATTTTAATTCTTTTCCTAAAACACTACTTTCTCATTCATGTGTATAATATACAGGGGAATGATGACACGAGTCTATTTTCAACATGTCTGCGTACATTCATTTGTTGAAGACTAAGTCACCAAGTCACACACATGTATTTACACACACTGATTGTGCTCACACCATCACTATGCTCCACACCTGCTCCACTGCTTTTACCATTAGTCCAAGGAGCGCATAAATATCACGCCATTGGAACCAATTTGGCATCATGTCATGTGAGCGACTGGTTTTGTACATAAACCGCTGTGTCCAGAGGGAATGTTTAAACCCCAACAGACACCAAAAGGCACAAAGGGTCACTAAAAGCACGCAAGACCATTAGCAGAATGTTCTGTTTTTTTCCACCCTTATCTATTTTACAAGTCGCTGAAGAAAATAATAACAATGTATGATTCCATAGAGTTATATATTTATATATGTCCAAGGTATGTGTGTGTGGTTTTTCCCCCTTCTCCAATCGCCAACACCAGGTCATGTGTTTATTTTGTTTTGCCAGCTTTTAATGAGCTCTTTGCTTACATGTCATTATCGAAGCTGCCGGGCCTCATTAAGCGCTATTGTGATTATAATAAATAAAAATAAACAGTAAGGTTTTTCCTATTGGACATGAAGGGCATAATGTAGATGAACAGAAAGACATCTCAGAAGGTTTAGCATGAGTGCATTTTATTTATAAGGCACGCTTAAAAGCAATTTGTTTTGACGGAAGCACAGACAAAAAAATTAATAACGCAAATATGTAGGCATCTGTATAAAGGATGATACACAACAGACAGAGCCAGGTTTATTACCTGTGTGTGTACAGTACAACAATGGAAAATACATTTCCATGTTCAAATTCTGAAGTGTTACTATTTGCAGGGAAATTTAAAGGAATAATAATTATTAGTAGTAGTATTGCATCAGTTGAATGAAAGTTCTAAACTGAATTATACACAAATTAAGTTAATTACAGTCAAAAATGTCAGAAGTACATAGAAACATAGGCTGCCAGAGTGAATATTGATTACTTCCTTATTAGTTTTGTATTAGTATTAGTTTGAGTGCACCATTTATCTGCACTCCAGTCATTTTTATTTCACATTTTTGGAAATCTACAATGTCAGCACTCAGAGGAAAATATCTAACGTTTAAAATGGTAGCTTATTGTTTAAGCTCCTGGACTTTGGATTTGATGGTTAAGAGCTCAAATTCCAGCACCACCAAGCAGCCACTCTTGGACCCTAGAGCAAAGGCGCTTAACCCTCAATTGCTCTGTTGTATAAATATTGAATAACTGTAAGTGGCTCTCCATAAAGACATCTGCCAAAATTGCATAAATCAAAAAATGTTTATATACAAGAATCTTTGGGATTTTGGCATTCTGTTATAACATTATTGACATTCCATTGACATTTACATTTACAGCTTAGTATCGATATTATAATGTGTTTATTCTCTAAGACAGAGTAGTGAAGAGACAGCATCTTATCTGTAAAGGCTGCTTAATAGTAATGAGTTTTACATGAATAGAATTATTATTGATGATTGTTTTAATTAGAAATGAATTCCAAACCATTTTTTTCTATTTAAAGCTGGTGATTTCCCCGACCCACTTGCCCAGTTCTTTAAGTCTGAGTCAGAAAACAGCTGTACAGTGTAACAATGCTGTAATGTGTTTTTTTTTTTTATCCAGGTCACATTTTGTCTAAGTAGTTTATGATTTATGAAAAGCAGAGCCCTCTCCTAAATCAGCATGTCCCTGTGTTCCTTAAAGCCCTGACACACAGCGGTGAAGCATCATCCTCATTACTCACGACACCAAACAACAATGAATCGGGGCACATCAGAGCGTGGAGACTTCATCTGGAGGAGTTGGAGATGGATGGGACGTGAGGAAGGGAGGGGGGGACAGGGACAGAAAGCTAATATTATTGGCCTGTTTGAGGCTTGGAGCTGTTTGTGTTCTTTGAGGGTTTCTTAAGTGGATGTGGGTTCAGTGTGAACTTCCTTTGTCCTCGCATCTCATCCAAAATCTTTGTATTTCTCATGGAGCGACGGGGGAGAATGTAAAAACCTGATTATTTTTTGTTTAACAGCAGGAGTCTGTTCTCATTCTCCGATTTTTTAACCCCATCATTGCGGCATCTGGAGCTTCATAGCAAAGGAGGAAAAGTGAAATCCTATTTTTTTGTAACCGGACAATTTGCATGCAAAAAAACAAAAAACAAAGCAGTATGAGAGTAATGTAGTGTGATCCACCAGGCATGCTTGAGAATTAGTTGGGCCTTCTGGAGTGAAAGAAGAAGGAAAAACAATTTGGGGGAAAACGGCAAAAAAATGTGTTTGTGTCATTTTGCAAAAGAACATATTATAATCCTGGAATAAATTTTGATCCGACACTCTATACTACATTGATGATAGAATGAACAAGTATTTTTAACATGAACTGCATTGTAGTCAAATGATGTACAGTAACTACACAACAATCAGTTCTAGGTCTTTAAATAGTGAACAAAGCCGGCCTTTACCACACAGCAAATAAAAATGTTCTCTCTCTCTCTTTCCCTTTCCTCTTCTCTATCAGACATCATTGTGCTGATCGCATCGGTTGCCGTGGTTTCAGCTGGTAGCCAAGGCAACATCTTTGCTGCTTCGGCACTGAGAAGCATGCGCTTCCTTCAGATCTTGCGCATGGTGCGAATGGACCGTCGCGGAGGCACCTGGAAGCTTCTGGGATCTGTAGTTTACGCACACAGTAAGGTATGCTGGGACGCTTTTACATTAACCATCGTGAGGTTTAATCTGAATTATACTGAAACTCCCAACAGGAGATAAATTGATATGTCTTGTGTGTAATTATTACACAAGTATTACAGTTAACTCATATATTGGAACATACAGTATGTACTCAGTGTGGTTATGGGCTTGCCCCCACAACCCCACTCTGGCCCTCTCCCACAGGACATTCTGACCAATCCCATCCAGTCCCACAGTTATTTTTGTTTGTACTTGCATACAGTATTTTTTTCTCCTTAGTAACTTCAACCACACTGACCCTGACCATGATAAACCAGATACAGAAGAAAAGTGATCCACTCCAGAACACTCTCATATTTAATTCTGTTTTTTTTTTTTGCTGCTTCTGGGTTTTGCAGTCTCAATTCTTCCAACATCAACTAATATTTACCAACTTTTTCTCATACATTTTTATCATTGTAAAACAATTTTTTTTTTCTTTTTGAGCAAACTTTATAGAAATTGACACAATGATGGGAAATGGATTGGGATAAAAAGTCACTAAAAAAAGCCTGACCTTTGATTAAAATGTCTTAAATAATATTAAATGATTGGTAATCACTATGCCATAACCCTGCTATATGACTCCAAACCTTTCATGTCTTTTTGTAAGGATGCACATCTTTTTGAATCAATAATTGCATAATTGTACACTTATCTCTGTTAGCAGATTAAATTCACTTGGGGACAGTCATTTTCAGTATAAGGCTTAATCTTCTTGTTAGCCAAAGGTCATTTGATCATATGTAGACAAACATTTCATAAGCCTACTCACAGGACCAAGATTATTAAGGTTTAGGGACATGTTTGAGGTTACCACAAGCAATAATAGGCATATTAGCAAAACTGCAGTCGTGTTTTTTGTAGACATATAGGTTTAAATGTCTAATTCATTTAGAACCTGCAGTTTGAATAATAAATCAGGAAAGAAAATAAAACTAGCTGCTGTCTGTTATTCCAAAAAAGCCAAAATATAGCAATAATCTGTTACTGACACAATTTGCTAGTGATGCAATCCAGCTTTAGCAAGCTAAAGTTTGCTGTAATCATGTCTCTTACAAAATTGGTTTAGTAAAAAAACCACAGGAAGAAAAACAATGACTTTTTTTCATGTACATTGTTTTCATGAAATCTCAGTCACTTCCATTAAAATATGTAGGAAAAGTTTGAGGGGAGTGAATACAACTTTATTGTTAAAGAATTGTTGCGTGTTTATCTGATTTGTAGGTCAATGTTTTTGTGCGTTCTGAATGTACACTGCATTCACAAATACCAATAAACAAACATATTCAACATGACTTTTGAGTTATTGATCTGCCAAAATGATTTTTTTAGGTCTAGTGAACTTGACATTAAACTAAATATGATGTGGATTAAACTGAAGGTACAACTGTTGAAATAGTAATGAGTTTGTAACAATTGTAAAGTATTTCACTATTAAACTCTCTTGTACTGCTTTCTAGGAGCTTGTGACTGCTTGGTACATTGGCTTTCTGGTGCTCATCTTTGCCTCCTTCCTCGTCTACCTTGTGGAGAAGGACATTAATAGGGAGTTTTCTACGTACGCTGATGCACTCTGGTGGGGCACGGTAAGTTTATTGCGACCCTTGGTGTTTTCCTCCTCACTATGGTTGTTTTGAGGACACAAAAATCTTTCTCAACTATGAACCTATGAAGACTCCTGAAATTGAGCGATGTAGTCTTTGGTTTAGTGGCAAACTGGTTCCTTTCAAGATTCTTTCCTCATATCAGCTCAGGGAGTTTTTTTCTTTCTATCATTGCCACTGGCTCACTCATTAGTGATAAAACGTAAAACTTCACACAATATTTATTGTTGAAAGTGTTATACCAATTAAAGAGACTTTAATTGGATTGAATCGAATTGATCTACAGGATGTAAATCAAATATGAACCAAAAGGTTAAAAAGCGAACAAGAAAAAAAAAAGCAGAGCTGTAGATGTGTTTGATCGTTGGAAAAGAGAATCTTAAAATATATTAAATCTAAGGGCATATTCAGTGCACATGGCAAAGACTGGTTTACTTTTTTCCAGTGCTGCTATTTCTAATCAATGAAATTCAATTTTTGAGGTGTAAATTCTACACACTTCTTTCACTTCCCAGCCAATTTGTATTTTTTTGTCAAACTTTTTGTCCTTAATAACCAAACTACATAGCAAACACACTGAAAGAATCACCGTTACTCTGATTTGGATTCAGCAAACAAATTACTAGGTGTAAAAGAATAGAAAATCACTGGTGGATCAGAGTTGGTTGAGGTAGCTCAACAGTTAAGGGTCTGATCAGAAGGCCAGGGTTTTTGGCCCCAACACTGCCTAGATGTGACCGTCATGAGCAAGACCCTAAACCTCTCTTCTCCAAGGATTCCATATTGTTGCAACTTCACTGGGCTTTAATAGGCACAGTGGGTTGTTTGTTAAACTTATCTGACCATCTAATTTTCCACCATATGACCAACACCACCACACACGTTCCCATTCTTTACCCAATATACGGTTCTGAATACTGCATGATTTTTAGAAGTGTTGAAAATCTATTTGAGGTTTGCTACTAACTGATTAAGTCTACTGACCAGAAGGGAGTCATATAATGAAGGAAACAAGTGCACACTTTGTTGTTTATTTCCAGTGCATCCTACAAACATATGGAAACTAAACACAAATCAATGAGGCATAGAAACACGATGACACCCCTGACAACAACGACCAAAGAAGACAAACACTAGACCATGAGTGAGGTGCTTAAATGTTAATGATGATTAGCAGAAAATGTGACATGGCTGCCAACAGTCATGTGACAAGAACCAGTGACCAGTGGCTAATGGGAAAAAGTAGTCCAGGGACAATTTAGACAACTCTAACAAATGCAACTGCCAGGAAGCACCATGCCTTCTGCTAGACTCATTTAGGTTGTATTATATCTTATATTATATAAAGGTTTCTGCCAAATCTTTTTTTATGATACAGTGACATGTCCTCTGTCTCTATCCCTTTCCATTCTTGTTTGTGAAATGAGTCTCTTTTGACATATGTTTTCTGGCTGTGGCTTTTTTTTTTTTTTAAACCATATGATGAACTAAAATGACACCTTTTTTATTCATCTTAAGCTCATGATGGGAAAAAGACTGAAAAGGATCAATAGGTTGCACAGTACACTGAGGGGAAAGCCTCAGGATCGATAGGAATAATTTTCATGTTGAGACAGGTAGAAAATCACAGATTGAGAGACAGAGACCAGGAAAGGGGTCATGAGAAAACATGTGACCAAGCAGCAGAAATGGATTAATGAGCAGACAGTAATAGGAATTTGAATATTGCAATTATAACACCTTGCTAACCAGCTTATATAATACCAACGCTGTCAGTATGAATGAAATGAGTTTCCTGTTATCTGTCCTCTTGTGTCATATAGATAACTCTGACCACCATTGGCTATGGAGATAAGACTCCTAAGACATGGACGGGCCGCCTGCTGTCCTCCTGCTTTGCGCTGCTCGGCATCTCCTTCTTCGCTCTGCCTGCGGTGAGAAGCAAACCCACAACTTGCTATGCTTCAGATTTTAGTCCCCTATCACAGTCTGATATCTATTTGATTACATCTTAAATTTGCAGGGCATCCTGGGTTCTGGTTTTGCTCTTAAAGTCCAGGAGCAGCACAGACAGAAGCACTTTGAGAAAAGGAGGAATCCTGCAGCTTGTCTCATCCAGGTAGCAAAACCAGCTGCTTTGTTTTTTATCAATTGTAATCATTTTTAAAAAGTCCAATGAGGACATGTGTTTTAACTATTTTAGAATCAATAATATTTTTTGGGACTACTTAGTATTGTGCACTCAGGAGCAGTTTATCTAGTTCTTTGTTTGCTCTTGTCATTTGGTCTAATTTTAGGTTAAATGCTATTACCATGTGCAAACAGTATCTTATGTCCACAAAGTGTAAGCACACAGTGCTATATTAGTTATATTAATATACACCCTATGGACAAAAGTATTGGGACACCTTACTTTTCCAGCCACAGGATTTCTTACAGTTTCCCTTCACTTGAACTAAGCCCCTGGACACAAAGCCAGCTCTATGAAGATATGGTTTACATGGGTTGGAGTAGTGATATTTATTTGCCTGCTATAGAGCTCTGATCTCAACCCTATTGAACACCCCAGGCCCCCTCATCCTACATCAGTACCTGACTTTACTAAGACTCTTGTGGCTGAATGAGCACAGATCTCCACAAGCACACTCCAACATCTAGTGGTATAAACTTTGCAGAAGAATTGAGGTTATTATAACAGCAAATGGCGACTTAACGTGGAATATAATGTTTAAAACGCATGTACAATCTTATGGTCAGGTGTCCACAAGCTTTTGTTAATATTGAGTGTCATTAAAAATCAGAAAACGATTTCATGCCCCTTGACTAGCAAGTCAAGTGTAGTTGTAGTTTGTGACTCTAAACTTAATTCCTCATGCATTTCACTACTGTAGATGTTGAAGATCCTCTTTTTTCATTGTCACAAAGACGTGCTTTCAGATCGTCTGGTCGTTAACATTGTACATTGTTACTACATCACATATTATTATCTTCTTAATGAATTCTCTTTACAAATAAAAACATACATAATATGTATTTTTCCTACTAGACTGCATCTTGCTATTGACAATGTTCCATTTAGGCCAAGTCTATTCTGTGGCTTTCTCCCTCTATTCTCACTCCTTCATGTGATCACGACTACATAGGGCTCATTTGAAAAACCTACAGTATAGCGTCCATTTGTTGAGTTGTAAATAAATTTTAAGGTGAACAGTAAACACTTTGAAAAGAATATCCAATGGATCCTTTTCTTCTGACCCATTTAGAAATTTAGGTCAATATCAAGTCTGAAATTAACTATTTAGTCATTGTAACCAAGATGAACAAAACAGCTGCAAGCTGTGCTGCAGCAAATGGCCTTCCTGTCTGTTTCATATAATTTCAGCCTTAGCAGTGAACATTGAGAGATATATATATATATATATATATATATATATATATATATATATATATATATATATATATATATACAGCAGCCATGAAAGTAGTGCTGTACATTACATTCATTTATTAATGCACTCTTGTAATAGGTCACGTAGTCGTAAATGTATATTAGTTCCCAAACTGTGAAAAGGTTTCAGGATGGAGGTTTTCAGAGGCGTTTCTTTTTTTTTTGGTAGTCCGACAAAGCTACATTTTGTCTTATTAAGCAGAAAAGAGAGAATCATTGGTAATGAAAGGAATGTACTTGCCGTGACATCCGTAAAAACAGAAGCTAACATTTTTATTAACGTTTTATAATGAACATAATGCATGGATGTATTGCTGAGGTATAGGAGGAAGTGAACATTTCAGGATTCAAGAAAGTTTCTAGAAAATTTTAAAAATTATTCACAAATAGAAACTAGGGATATGAAACCCATGTGGATTGTGTTTGTGTGTGTGTGTGTGTGTGTGTGTGTGTGTGTGTGTGTGTGTTTGTGTGTGTGTGTGTGTGTGTGTGTGTGTGTGTGTGTGTGAGAGAGAGAGAGAGAGAGAGAGAGAGAGAGATCATAACCACCTCATCTCTCCTCATGGTCCTGTATCAGGCAGCATGGCGTTACTACTCCACAGATGATAGTCGTGCGTACCTTGAGGCCACGTGGCATCACTATGAATCCGCCATCCCTGTGCTCAGGCACGTACTGTATGGATGCCTGCTCAGACTAAAAAACCTTAACAATTCTCTTTACTAATCAATATGCGTATGTTTTGTTTTGTTTTTATCCCCTCCCTTCCCCTACTCTTGGCCTTTATCTGTTTTCTGTCTTTCCTTCTTTATCATTTCCCTCCTTGTTTTGTGTGTGTGTGTATGTGTGTGTGTGTGTGTGTGTGTGTGTGTGTGTGTGTGTGTGTGTTTGTGTTTTTTTTGGCATGCAGTGTGTTTGGCGTAGCTATGCGGCTGATGAGAACTCGGTTTCCATTGCTACCTGGAAGCCACATTTAAAGGCGTTGCATACCTGCAGTCCTACAAAGTAGGTATAAACCTCTGGCAGTTGCTCTTTCTCTTTAACGTTGCACATTTCACCTGTTTTGTTTAATTCTGTCTTGCTCTGGGAATATGCCCTTTGAATATTAGTGTTCGCTTTTTTTAGTGAGTTTTTTCACTCGCTTTGGATTTGTTGCCTTCTGTCTGTCTGTCCTTCCTTTTCATTCAAGTACACCCACACATGCACACACACCTACAAATGCACACACACACTTGCACATACTCTTTATTCCAGGACATTACCCTTGATTTAAGACTTGCTTCATGGAAATGGCTTTAAATGTGTCTTTAAGACTAGTATTATCCAGGCTATGTGGCTCTTGAGAAAGCTTTTGCTGGAGAAGGAAATTATGTACGACATTATAGGCAGTGCAGGACACAAAGGTTCCTACTCAGCTCTCAAAATAGTCATGTTTAAGGGTCTGTTTAAAGTGCTCATAAGCAGTATACAGTATAGAAGGGGGGACGTCAGTACTGAAAAATTGACTTGTTCATTTCGGTAATAAACTCTCACATAATAGATCGCTAACTATTTTATGTTTTCATTGTTGCTGAATAATAAAAAAAAAAATCTTGATTTTTTTTTTATTTTATTACATTTTAATTATTCAACAACCTGTTAATACAGGTATTAATAAGACTACAGGTATACTTTACTACAGTATTTTTTCTGGTTTAATTCTGTTATAAAAATGGTATCACCGTATAAAGAATCAAATACATGCGGGAGTCGAGTATTCTTAAATTGAAGTATCTGGAAAGTTCTGTCATTTATTTATTTATTTATTTATTTATTTATTTATTTATTTATTTATATGTAATTACTTAAATCCCGGTTGTTGTTCTCTATTACCCTTAATTTCTCACTGTTTTTTTTAAAGCACAAAAGCACATAGGGAGCTATATTAGCAGTTCAACAGGCATTAATGGAGATCGTTATTCTTTAATATTCCGCTGCCGAGTGTCACGTAATGGAGCATAAGTGAAATCAAGTGCAGAATTTTATTTTGCAAACAAACGACACTAACACTAGAAAAAAAAGAAGAAAAAATACATTGACCGTGCTCATTTAACAGTATGAAACAACAAAAAGCATGGAAAGACAAACTTGAACCAAAGTGTGCTGTGAAAGGGTGAGGAGGAACAGGTTTGAGAAAGTGGCCGAGAAACAATTTGTCATATTTGACAAATTTGAGCCTGAAAAATTCGAAAGCAACTAATTACACCACAAACTCAAGCACGTTAATTATTTTACACACCAAATATATTCAGTATAAATCTCACAATGCTTTGTATCTTTGCTTGCAGTACTATTGCATCACTGAATGCGTGCATGTCCGCCATAATGACTGAATGCCTTTCCTTTAAACTCAGATGCTTAAACTTATGCTTTCAATTTTATCCAGTTGTTCACTCTTAAAATGTAATATTTCTTTGTCATATCAATATAATACATACCTGTAGCATGAGGTATTTATGTGTTCTTCTTTTTCTTCCCATGTATCCTTCCACCTCTACTAAAGGAAGGATCAAGCGGAGACATCGACAAAGTTAGTATGTTTTTTCTTGAAATTTCATTAGTCTGTACTCGATAATGTAAACAAAAAAGCAGGTCTTGTACAATTGAGTCCATAAGTTTCATACGTGTTGCAGAGTAGGCGAAATGATAATTAAAAGAAATAAGAGGATACTAAAAAATCTCACTTCCAATCTCTAATTATCTTACAATCATACAGATGTGTTCTAAAGCTAAATGTGTGTGTGCGCACGCACGTTTGTCACATATCTGTGAAATATGGTCCATCAGGGGACATCGTTTCGAGGTAAAGAGAGAAAATAATGGCTGCTGCTGTCAAATAGCTGAAATTGGCATCCTACAGCCAGCTGCATGATTTTCCATCATAATTAGTGCACGGTTTCTAAGGAGAGAGAATAATGGCCTTTGGCCGAATGGGGGGAAAAAAATTGCCAAACCAAGCTAAATTAAATAATTTATCCAGAATGGGAAATGATCACCAAATCACCATACAAAAGATGTAAATGAGGTGCGAAAACGAGGCCCCTTCTTCCGATTAATGTGGTTTTCTGAAGCATTCATTGCTTCCAAATGAATCTCAAGTCACCTGCCTTCTGACTCACTGCTCATTATAAACTTTTCCATACGTTGTTCTAGTGGAAACTAGGAACGGCTACATACCGAAGACCATGTGAGATACAAATCAGTCATCCACCAAGAGAAAGCAATCAATCTAACAACATTGTACCTGTATCTCTCCCTTGATCCTAGTAAGGGTCTTAGTGATAAGCGTGGACTTCGCAGGAAACTGAGTTCAAGGAGGTATATGTGCCATGCATCGTGCTCTGATCCCTTCCGGAATGCTAGACTGACTTTGAAACTTAAATGCATGGACAACTGGGAACATTGGGAAATTTAGTTTTGTTCGTTCGATTCAGTCAGAGTGGAAGTGATATCTGTCTGCAGTGTGCTTATCTCCACAGTCTAGTAGTATCATTTGCAGTAGTGGCTCATCCATAGTGGCAGGTGGGATAGAGCTTAACCATATAAATGATCCATTTAACAAATGTTTAATCTTTACAAAGTTGATACATTTTAAATTCCATGTTCCACTGATTTGATGATGTAAAGTCACAGGGCAGTGTGTTTGAATCATATAGCTTGGGAGTTAATATTAGCAAAGGTCCACTGGGGGAAAAAATCATGCTGCCCCATGTTCACTCTATGAATGTGAGTGGAGGAAAGGCAGCAGACAGAACAATTAATGTTACATCTTGCACACTGTGATCAATTGCAAAGAGTAACACACCTGCACTGACACCACAACTGAAAAAAATGTAAATGCAAAATAAATACTGGTGTCTTTTTGGGCTAAATCATTCATTCTTTTCACTGATGTGGTTAACAAGTTTAATCAATATACAACAATTAGTTATAAAATGAAAATTGTATTAAATTCTACTTTCATTACAGTAAAACTGTGATCGAAAAACATTCACATCTGAAATTTGTTTACAAGTGAAAGCATAAGGTGGCAGGGTTACAGCATGTCAGATTTGATCAACTAAGGACACTGTATTGTGTGAGGATGTTTTTACAAAGCATTCATTTGTGCTGGGGTTCTGGCTTCTTGGTCACAGTATGTCTCTGGGTTCTGTCATTGAAAATTGGTGTACAGTTCCTGTTATGTAGTTTTAAAAATGTACAGGTAGTAGCACAAGTTAGGTGTGATAGTCCTTTCAGTTAACGGTGTGAAAGTCTATGCTGTTATATATTCCCCCATCAAAATTATGGTCACGAACCGCTGCTGCAAACAGATTACTTTCAAAGAACCTTGCTTGCAAATGAAAATTCACACAGACAGTGCATGCTCATGCTTAAAGTGATAACTTCTCATGTCTTAGTTAATATAGTGGACTTTTTTGCATTCTATTTAAGCAATATTATTACTAATAAGATTTTTGCTGTGCCTACTGAAATACAATTATTTTGCTCTTTTCTTCATACCCAAGCAGCATTTGTAGGCTTTCCTAGTAACAGTTCCAAGTTGAATTTTATACAAATGACTTTGTAGGAAAGTTGTTTATTACTGTTGAAATTAAAGTTTGTAACTTCAACTGGTGGTTATTTTTCATGAGTTGAGTCATATAAAAACTGTGGTTATTGTTGGGGAAGCAAACATACAGTACCATAAACGTTGGAGTAGAAGGTTTACTATAAAACACTAACAAATCGAGTTATACAATAAACTATAAAAATGCATAGCTATAAAGGTTGCTGCACGTGGTTTTTCAGCTTAAGCTTGGTCAGAAAATAGTTCCAAAAATACTATAAAATATTATGTGTAGAATTTCTGGAAACTGGTGTAAATTAGAGCTGAACCTTGAGCAAGAACATGCAATATGCAAACACCTTTCTGTCAGAATCACATAAATTGTGCACTTGGTTATAAAAGAAAATGGCCTCTGGTGGCATGGGATAAGAGAGGATGTGTATTGCCAAGACAGAAACTAATAGAACGAAGTGTCAGTGAATGAGATTGTGTGCAGCTTGCAAGCAACACGCCTTCTAACAGTGTTTTATTACAGCATCTTAAATTCTGTGGAGCGCTCTCACGTTCTTGCTCTTGATATTTCTCCTTCTTTTGCCTATTAGTCAGAAGCTGAGCTTTAAAGACCGCGTAAGGATGGCCAGTCCTCGCGGTCAGACCATCAAGAGCAGACAGACATCTGTCACAGACCGGCGTTCCCCAGGTGCTGAGATCAGTGCCGACGGATCCAGTCCGGTGAAAGTGCAGAAGAGCTGGAGCTTCAATGACCGCACTCGCTTTCGACCCTCTCTACGCCTTAAGAGCCAGTCCCGCTCCACCAACGATGGTAAGACCTCATGGTGATATCAAACTTGTCAAATTGTCAGAAAAACACGAAAATGTATAAAAATGCAGGCTGATTTACCGTAATGGTTCCTCAAAATACGTCAATAGAATTTAAAAAATGTGCATTTTTTTTATCAAATACAGGACAGTGTTTCTGCAAAAAATATTAATCTAACCCCTTTTTGTTCTACAACAAAAAATATTTTAAAAAAAACTCTTGTAATGAGATTTTCTGTCAGAAATTTAAGAAAGTTTAATTGTCTACTTAAAAATGATGCATAGTCGCGTAATAACATTGCCTGCTTAAACATTAGTAGATATAGTATTTTTAAAATGTACTTTTATTATATATTGAATATACTGTGTGTGTGTATATATATATATATATATATATATATTTGAGCAGCTCGCGGTTGCTCACGAGCCGATCTGAATGAGAGTTGCCGGTCGGAATGAAAGTCACAAGCATGCGAGTTCGCGAGCGCTGAGGCCGCGAGCTCCGAGGTTCCACTGTATACCAAGCTGCCTGTGCTGGGCCCTTGAGCAAGGCCCTTATCTGCTCACTTGTATAAATGAGATAAATGTTAGTTACTCTGGGTAAATTTGTCTGCCAAATGCCATAAATGTTAATATCTAGCAGGAAGCTAGGGGAAAAAAATATTTACATATTTAAAACTAGCATACTAGCAAGCATGCACACTCAGTTTTTCATTACAGTATTTAAACTCAAACCTCCACCCTGATGGGAGAAGCCGAAAGAAAAAGAAACTCAAACAGCCACGTGTAATTAATTAAAATATTGATTATGTAACAAACACTTTCTGCTCAATCCGATTGCAGGATTTATTCAACTGCACTATGAAGCTGTAATTGCGGTCACTATGATTTGAACACAATGCTTCATTTTATAGTTTTTCTTTACATCAGTCGTTTATTTAAAGAATAACACAAACATTTTGGATGAACTTCTTTTCTAGATTTTTTTTGCTCACTTTGATTAGAATAGTTTAATCACAGGAGAAGTTTTATATATTATAAGTTTTACTATCATTAGTAAAGCACCATGTGAACACCTGACACAAACGATGGATAATGTTTTTTGTTTTTTTTCGAGCAATATGTCATCAGGGACAGATGGTTCCCCAGAAATCTCCTGCTGAGACAGGATCTGTTCTCGCCCTTTATTTTTTTCTCCATCCCTTCTTCATCCCTTTCTCTGTGGGCTGACACTGCAGATCCTGTCTCCTCTCTGGGTCTCTGGGAATACAGTGGTTTCATCAGACATCCAAACATGCAAACTGTACTCGCATATACCCACGCACATGTATTCTCAGCTCTGACCTCTTCCAGCGTTTTTTTTTTTGTTGGTTTTTTTTGTCAAGAATTCGGTTCAGAACTTTTTTAAAAAGCTAATAGAAATGGCTCAAAGTGCATTCTGAACAACTGGCATACTTACATGCTTTAACAGTAACATGCTAGCAAACATGCATACACAAGCATACTAGCAAATGTTCATGTACTCGTGTGCTAGTATGAATGCCTGTTTGCATGCCTGAACAACATGCTACCATCTATAAAATACTACAAGCTGGAACATTTGCAAGCATACTTTCCTGATTGAACACTAGCACAATATCAAATATGACTACTACAACATGAACACTAGGGATGTGCATCTCCATAACTGAGGCCGATGCGATTCGCATCTCGATGCATAGCCTATGACACGATACAATAAAGATTCATATGAAGCAGCTACCGATGTGATGCGATGCGATTTTGATTCGATTCAACGATTTAATACAATAGAAAAAATATGATGCTCTGCAATTCAATATGGTACAGATAGTTAACTTTTATTTCTTTGGTTCAGCAAATCATTAATTTATCTAAGTGCCTTCTGACTTCTAATGCATAGCCCTTTCACTAACAGGCCTTTGTAGTGCAAAAAAAAAAATGTATGAAAAAGATTAAATTAAACTAGTTCTTTTTCTCTTCTGAATCCAAGAAGATGCAGCTCTACCTCTTCCATGTTAATCTGTATTCTATGTGACTCTCAGGACACGCCTCAATCTCCGTAGCGTCATATTCGAAAGTGGTGTTGAGACAACGTGCTTGAGAAACAGTTTCAAAGAGAAATCTATCTACATATAAAATATTGGTCACAAATTATTAGTCACCTTTTCAATAATAAAACTACAGCACGTCTACTAATGATTATATATAAATAAATCAGTTTTTACCAATGAAAATGTGTTACAAACGATACATCATGATACAATTGCCAACTATTTGCCAACGATTCTTTTTTAGTACTTTATAGAGTTGAAATGGTAATAAAGCTACTTGACTTGAAACAGGCATATATGCATATGTATGCTAGTAAAATGCTGGCAAATGTTTACGGTATATTAGCATACATACAGCAATACTATGCCGTCTTTGAATATCTTTTTTTCTTGTAACAGTACTGAAGACAATACGAATAGTTTTTTTTTTTTGCTGTAATTCCACTTTTCTGTCTTTGTTTCTTTCTTGTTGATGTATTGTCCTCTTTTTTATTCATTTACTTTTTTTGTGACTCTTTTGTGCTGAATATATTTATAGTCTAATAGAATTTCTTCTTTCTTTTTGTTTTCTTTTTCTCCATTTTAATGTAACAATAAAAAGAGCTCTCTGACACTGATGACTAAGTGGAAGATTAACTGTACTTGACTGCAGGAGGGAGTGAGCTGACGTGTGTGCTTGTGTGTGTGTGTGTGTGTGTGTGTGTGTGTGTGTGTGTGTGTGTTGGAGCAGGTGAAGCTAATATAGCACCAGAGGAGGGCGTAGATGAAAAAGGCTGCCACTGTGAGATGTCCGCTGAGGACTTGTCACCGGCAGTGAAGTCCGTCATCCGAGCAGTCCGGTACACCTCAACACACCCTCATGCTGTTACAGTCTTACACCACTTTCAGTTAAATCACTGTTAAAAAGTAAACATCAAGTAGAGCAATGGGGGACTAACGACACAAGAATGCTGTAGTGGGGGGGTGTTTAAACTTTCTGGTGACTAAGCACTGGACAACCTTCACTCACATGTGCATGCTTGCACACTTGCACACTAGATTACAAGACTACAGGGATTATAGTACAGTTGAATGCATACTTGCACATTCGAACACTAGCATGCTAACCACTACGACAATTTCATACAAGTGTACTTGCTTACTTGAGCCACAGAACGTTATCCAACCAGCATGCGAGTGTATAAGAACACTGGTATTTGCATTGTAAGTAATATAAACATCCTATTCCAATTTAGGACTGCAATTTGCATGAACAGTCTTGCATTTAAGAACCATCACATAACAGTACCCCTCAACAATGATGTAACTGTAATGAGTGGACATTTGGTGCCACCCAGATAAGGGTGGGTTGCTGTTTGAGTCTGGTCCCTCTCAAGGTTTCTTCCTTATCTCATCTCAGGGAGTTTTTCCATGCGTACTAGCATACTAGACAATGTGATGGATAAGCATACTATCCAGCACCTTACTATCCATACTTCATGCATGCATGCTTCGGCATTTGAATATTGGTTTACTTGCATACTACTGTTGTGGAAAATAACACAAATATGCAAATATACATACTGTATACGGTATTGCATGCATACTAGCATGCTTGTGCACCAGTATACCAGCTAACATGAATACTTGTACTGTATACTTAAATACTTTTATACTTGCCAACTAGAAATCTTCAGAATTTGAACACAATCGTACTAGCATATTCACACTCCTCAAAACCTAAGTATACTTAAGGGTCAGGTTAGAGGCCTACAGTTATTGACTGCTACACTATCAGAAAGAAAGAGAGAAAATGAGGCAGGTCTCATGTGGCAGTATTGCAGGAATGAGAGCATGTTATAGTGTTATGATGAATTCAGTGTTCTGCCAGTGGCTAGCTTCTGTATCAGCCTTCTGGTTGTCATTGCTGTTTTGTAATTGTGCTCAAGTGTGGATTGTGTACAAATGTTGTTTTAGCCTTTAAACGAGGCTTTGGAAGATGCTGTACGGGTGTGTGTGGGAGGTGTACATGTGTTTGAGGTGGTGGGAACTGGTGCCATATTAGAGTTAAAAGAGGAAAACAAAGGTTCAAGGTTTTCTCTGGGTAAACTTCCATTTCTCTTGTTATGCTGTACGATTTTTTTTTTTCCTTAAAGCAATTAGTTTTATCATTAAAGAAATAGTCTCGCTATTTAGATTTCACAACAGCCAAATACAGTAGTGTCTTTCAGGGTTTTTTTTTTTTTCTTTTCTTTTTTTTTGTTGCATTTTACTGCCCCCTAGTGGCTTGAATATGAAAGTACTGATCAATGGTCTGTTTTCAGCTTTTTTTTCCCCCTTGCAGTTGCACTTTAGTTTACTTGCCTACTTGCATAATGCCATTATGGAAAACAACATGAATTCATATGTGTAGTAGCTGGAACTCCATGCATACTAGCATACTTGTGCAGCAGCATACCAGCCAACATGCATACTTGAATCCCACTTGAATACTTTGAACATAATGTTCACATAATTCAAACATGTATTCTTTAATTAATTAATGAAGATTAGACATTTTATGTTATAACAACCGCATTTTTGCATTTTTTTATTTATTTATTTGTTTGTTTATTTATTTATGTTCCCTAGTAATATATATCTCCATTAACATGATAATGTTCACATCTTATACATACAGGATCATGAAATTCCATGTTGCAAAGAAGAAGTTTAAGGAGACGCTGCGTCCATATGACGTCAAGGACGTGATCGAGCAGTACTCAGCAGGACACCTGGACATGTTGTGCCGGATTAAAAGTTTACAGACGAGGTAAATCACACTATAGCAGTGAAATGTAGTGTGTCCTCCACACACATAACAGGATTAACAAACTCTCAGATTTCAGATATTACAATCACTTTGGATTTAATAAAAAATGCTAATACAGTCAATCCCCGATCATATATATATATATATATATATATATATATATATATATATATATATATATATATATATGCGTGCATGTGTGTGTGTGTGTTTATTTGTTTGTGTTTGTGTGTCTGATCTGGAAAAATATATTATGTTACTGTGTGTCTCAGGGTTGATCAGATCTTGGGGAAGGGGCAAGTGCCTGTAGATAAGAAGCTGAGGGAGAAGATGCTGTCTGATGGAGATCTGATGGAGGACGTCAGCATGTTGGGGAGGGTGTGTAAGGTTGAGAGGCAGGTGAGTGTGTATGATTAGTAGCAAACATTGTACTGTTGTAACCCAAATTCAAATATATTTGATTTATAAAAGCCCATTATCACAGCGGTAAGCACATTTGCTGCTCAAGTGATTTGTACAGGATGAAATATAAAACATGCCGTTCTATAGAGTAGAGACCTGCACTGGATGCAAATGAGTGCGGCGCAGAACAAGATTTGATGGGTGAATGGGGGTGCGGGCGGTAAAATAATGATGTGTGGGCGGGTTGCGGGAGAATAAAAGCATTGCTGATAGATAATAAATTGTTAGGTGATGTGACTTTAGCTGGTTATATAGCACAAAGATGGTCCAGTAATAGCACACACCCCTGTTTTGGCCACAACATGGGCGAATGTTTTGGGAAGTAGGATGAAACTGGAAACAACAGAGGAACTACTAATACTAGTTTGCATCGTACTTGCCGATAATCGATTAATCAACCAATAGTTTTTTAAATATATATACTGGATAAAAAAACAAAACAAAAATACTGCATTTAAAATAGGTGAACTTTCATTACAAAAATAAAAAAAAATTATATAAATGTAATTTTAATGCTCTGGAGTTTATGACGACATTCAAAGATTGTGATCTTAAGCGTGACTTATGTGTTGTGAAATGGTAATGCTTTAAAGTAGGATTCCATTTGTAACATTAACTGAAGTAATAACTGCAGTTTTGTTTATTGTTTGTTAATTTGCTAACATTTACTAATATTTAAATTTTATCTATTAATTTTTCGTTAATGCACTATGAATTAACATGATTGAGGTACAGCATCCTGTCTCGTCTTAAAACAAGCATGTGGTGTCAGCACGTGGTGTCAGTGATTCGCCTCTAGAGGCCGCTCTTGTATTGTACAATAACAGCAGACATTCTCAGCTGCTCCAGCGCACCTGGAAAAACTATGGTTTTGGATTTTTGCTGATGCTGACATGCAGAACTGTCAAACAGTAACTCTGTATTAAACAAAAAAATAACTGGTGGTGCATGAACATTATGGATCTCTTAAAAAAGTGGTTTACAATTTTAATATTTGTGATTTCGATAAAATATCTGAAGTTTACCTTGTCTGTAGTTTCTATGTTTGACTGAAGCTACTATACGAAAATTTTAAATGTGATAGATGAGAAAGATTAGCCAAAATAACATAGAATGACTACAGGGAGTAAACTAAAGGTACAATACGGGGTGTTACATTTCACTACAACTAAATTTTATTGTATTTTATTAATAATTTTTGTCATTTAATGCTTACGTTTTTCCATGTCCCCTGTTTAGGTACAATCTATTGAATCCAAGTTGGATTCATTGCTTGACGTCTACCGGCAGGTTTTGCAAAAAGGTACTTCGTCAGCTCTCAGCCTGTCTTCTCTGCCCCTTTTTGAGCTGGCACAAACAACAGACTACCCAAGCCCGGTCTTTTCTAAAGATCTCTCCTCTCCCTCACAATTCAGCCAAATGAATAATTCTAACTTCCCCCGGGGATTCCATCTCATCTTGGCGCCCAATGAGTTCAACTTTAACTTGAACAACTCATCAGGGTCACCTTCTGGAGACGACAAACCCAGTTCTGCCTCACCATTTAGCCCATCTCCTCTTCAGCCTCTTGCTACACCCACTGCAGACTGCCCACCTGTATTCATGGCAAACAATATTCACCATGGTGGGGTGCATTTTCCCAGACTGGCCAGCCCTCCTCCACCCCCTTCAGCGACTGCCAGGTTTCAGCTGCCCCTGTTGCCACCTCAGTCAGGCCAACTGAACAAGGGATCAACACAGTCTCAGTCTAGTTTTTCTGATCAGTTTCCCCCATCTTATTCAAACAGGTCCCAGCAGGACTTGGCACCGAGCATTAGAAATCGGCCCAACACCAAAGAGGACGCTTCCTGGAGGAGACATATGAGCCCAGAGATGGGCATGGAGATGGATCCTCTGGTGGAGCTCTCATCCTCCTCGGTGCCAGAGGGAGGTGACCAGGCTGTGGGAAAATCCTTTTCTGTTCAGGATCTCATTGGTATACCAGAGGTTGATGGGCACCACAGCCTCTCAGCCAGCAGCAGTCAGGACTCCTTGGCTGCAGAGAGCGAGGTGGGAGGAGGTGGCTGGCCAGAGGCCGATCTTTTTATTGCAGATGGAGACCTGGAGAACTCAGTTCAGACTCGGTCCCCAGGCTTTGGCTTCATGCCACAGCCTACTGCAAATTCCAACTTCTCCTCTGAACTTTTGAGGACAGAGAGTGCAACAAGGGATGGCCTTGGCCTGGCACCCAAATTGGGTGGTACAAAGCCTTTCATATTGCCACATGTTTGGTTAAAACAATAAGTCATGTACATGATGAACTCTTATTCTTCTTCAAGGGCATGAAACTTGCTTGAAGGCTATGTCTTACTTTTAAGTATTTTATTTTAGAAGCTGGAACTGGGACGTTGGGGAGGCAAGAAGAGTATGGTGTATTGTTTTATTCAAATTTTTTTTCTTTTATGAGCTAATTTTATATATTATTGTTATATACTGGTTTATTTGTGAAGAAAAAAAAATCACAAAGTGAACCTACATGAGAACATTTCATTGCATGCAGTGTGCTATTTCTAAAGCACTGTTAGGGTGAGCCTAACAAGGGAAATTGCAATATAATGAAATGGCGCTTTTTCACATATACCATTGTTTTTTAGTGCAGAACAAAAAAGTAAAACTTTGTTCATTTTCATTTGGGTCATCTTTTATTTCGTGTGTCAAAACAAAAAAAATGTCGAGATAGGTTGGATCGGAAATGTATCTTTTATGAATGGACTATTTCATGAGAATGGGTCGAATCAGGGTTGAATTGTGTTCTCAAGTCAATCTAATTGCTTCAGTATTCACTCACTTGGTTTCAGACTGGCCATTTTGGTCCACACCTAAGTGCGATTGCTATGTTCACACTTGCCTAAAACAAACCACATAGGTAAAAGTGCCATAACTGAGAATTTGCATACCACCAATAAAAAAGCAAAGAAAGTATTAATGATGTTGCAAGTCCGAACCACATAAATTAAGGAAGGTTTACGAACAAGTTGGCTTGACAATTTTATGTGCTTGTATTAGGAAATGCTAAAGTTTTTTTTTCTTTTCAGATATATAATGACGTCAAAAGGGAGAGTTGTGAGTGGGGGCAGCTCTAGAGGTAATGTCAGGGAGATGAAGGCTATCAAGCATGAGATTACACAAGCCAGGTTTAAAACCTCTATTTGATCGATACAGGGATTTTTTGGGATATTCATGTGTGATGAAAAGAAAAAAAATTACAAAAGTAGAGGCATTGAATAAAGCAGAAATGCGAACTTATTACTCATAGGTTTCTCATTATGAGGCACCTATGATTCTGTTTGTTGGATAAAAAGCCAAGACTTTACACTTTAGGGTTTTTTGTTTGTTTGTTTGTTTGTTTGTTTGTTTGTTTTTTAGTTTGTTTTTGTGTATGTGTTTGTGTGCACGCATGATTTATTTTTATTTCTTGATTCCACATTGAGAAATAAAATCCTAGCGTGTCAATGGAAAAACAATAACAACATAAATGCTCCAAGTGAGGTAGAATGATGAAGCTGTTGGCTATTCAAACATTTTTTAAATGGTACAGTCCTGCAGCAGTCCCTAAGAATGCAGCGTACACAGACAGAACGCAATCTCAGAACCTGCTTTTAAAGCAGTGTAGATTTATGCTGTGCACGTTAATCTATTCGAAACAGATGGTACTGTTAGTATTTATTCATATATCTTTAGCATCAGTATTTATTACTATTTATTGTTTAGTACTTATTTGGCTGCTTTTTTCCATGATATCTGACTGAGCCACACACACACACACACACACACACACACACACACACACACACACACACATATCCTCAATAAAACCATCATGATTATGGCTTGGTTTAACCTCTTTGCCCCCATGAAGAGAAATTCTTGAACATCCCCTGTGTATGAGGACCCTGTTGTTGTACAGTTAATAACAGTAATACTGTAAAAGTAGAAACAGGTGCAACAAATTACAACTGTTATTTTTTATAATTCTGAAAAAAAAAAAAAACAGTAACAGACGCTGTTACATATCCTATAACGTATAGTATGCTATATTTATAGGTACTATATTCTGTTTTTGTCAAGCCAACTTCAAATCTTTGCTACAAAAAAAAAAAAATTGATAAAAAATGTTTTTACGTCTTTTAAATGTTACATTACATTGTGAAGTCTTTTGTTTTTGTTCAAATATTTGACGTCCCAGACATAATGAAGGGTACCTTTTACTGTTTAATGCTGTACAGTTTTGAATAAAAAAATCATAATTAAATAATGAGTCGCAATAGATTCTCCTTGTTTATTGTGTCCTGTTCTGTGCCGAGGCAGTGATTTCAGCTTCTCTAAAACCATGTGGAGTTTTGTGGTGATTTGCTTACAGATTTGCTCATTTTGAATATTACCCACAGATGTAGAGAACTAATTAGTATTTAGGTACTGTATATTAATAGCTGGAGTATTTTTGTAAAAAAAAAAAAAGTAGTCTATGCTCCTAGTACATAACTACATCATTAGTAATGACACCAAATTGAGTGCAGTATGCTAAAATTGTGGGTTCAAGCTAAAACAGTGATACATACTCAGCTAAAAACACACCTGAAACACTGTTATACTTGTACAAATAAATGCATATACAACTGAACTAGAGTTTCTCTCAGGTTAGCCATATAGATTGCAAGCTATTTTTGTGAGATGTTAATAATCTGTTAACATGCCCAGCTTTGAGCCTTGAAATAGGGTTTCAGACATGCAGATGTTAGTTGCTAGAGAAAGAGTTTGCAAGCTAGCAGAAGGAAGTAAGGTATAGAGGAGTAAATCCTGATAAGTAAATAGAAAAGTCTGTCAAGATTCATGTATTTCAAAATCTGTATTTGCTACTCAACGCAATTGTTTACTGCTCTGTTTACTAATATTGTATTGTTACTACTACTCAGAGGTGGCAAAAGTACCTAAGTAGAAGTGCAGATACTCATGTTTTAAAAGACTCTGGTAAAAGTTGAAGTTCTGACTACACCCTTTTACTCACGTTAAAGTAAAGAAGTTTGGGCTCTGACATGTACTTAAGTAAAAAGTATCCATTACTTTGACCTGTTTTAGTGCCATGCTGGTAACTGGACCTCACGTCATACTACTGTTAGGGCTGTTAGTCGATTAAAATATTAAATTGTAATTAATCGCACGATTGTCTTGAGTTAACTCACTTTTATCTGTTCTAAATGTACCTTAAATTAATACTTTTTAAGTTTTTGATACTCTAATCAACATGGCATGGAAAAAATGGATGCTTTATGCAAATGTATATTTATTATTAGTGAAACCAAACTCAATATAGAGCTTCTTCTTCTTCTTCTTCGTCTTCTCCCATTAGGGGTCGCCACAGCTGATCATCCGTCTCCATAACCCCTGTCCTCTACATCTGCCTCTTTCACACCAACTACCTGCATGTCTTCCCTCACCACATCCATAAACCTCCTCCTTGGTCTTCCTTTTTTCATTCTTCCTGGCAGCTCCATCCTCAGCATTCTCTTACCGATATACCCCATGTTCCTCCTCTGTACATGTCCAAACCATCTCAATCTCGCCTCCCTCACCTTGTCTCCAAAACGTCCTACATGCGCTGTCCCTCTAACGAAAACCTCATCTTCATCTCTGCTACCTCCAGCTCTGCTTCCTGTCTTTTACTCAATGCCACTGTCTCTAAACCATACAACATCGCAGGTCTCACCACACTCTCACTTTCCCTTCCACTCTTGCAGATATCCTACTTTCACAAATCACTCCTGCTATCACTCTTCTCCACCCACTCCACCCTGCCTGCACTCTTTTCTTAACTTCTCTAACACACTCTACATTACTTTGCACTGTTGCCCCCAGGTACCTGAACTCCTCCAACTTCTCCACCTCTTCTTCCTGCAACCGCATCACTTCTCTCATACACACACATGTACTCTGTCTTACTCCTACTGACTTTTATTCCCCTTCTCTCCAGCACATATCTCCACCTCTCCAGGCTCTTCTCAACCTGCTCCCTACTCTCACCACAAATCACAATATCACCTCAAACATCATAGTCCATGGAGACTCCTGTCTGACCTCGTCCGTCAACTTCTCTCTTGGCACTCTGTCGTGCACTTTCTCTAAATCCACAAACACACAATGCAACTCCTTCTGACCTTCTCTATACTTCTCTATCAACATTCTCAAAGCAAATAATTTGTCTGTGGTGCTCTTCCTCGGCATGAAACCATACTGTTGCTCACAGATGGTCACCTCTTCTCTCAGCCTCGCTTCCACTACTCTTTCCCATAACTTAATGGTGTTCAAGTTCTGATACCAGAAAAATCTACTTAACCTTCGTCTTATGTTAGCTTTCTGTTACTATCTCTTATGTTAACGGGTCGGTTTTGACCCGTGTCTTAAAACAGTCATAAAATACCCTCTAAACTATTATTTATCATCCAATCTGTTTCCTACCTCTTGGTTACCTTGTTAGGTTTCCTTACCCATGAAAATATTGCTTTTAATATTTTTAGTGTGGCCCCCTCGGCCTTTCATTTGATAGCATACCTCTTGTTTTCAATTAAAAAAAGTGTAAAATGAACCTCAAAAGTATTATATAAATAAATTAAAGATTGTAATGTTGCCTGACTGTTACTGAGGGGTATTAGAAAACATCTCTAAATAAAAAAAACAAAACAAAAAAACAATTATTTTAATATTATTAACTATAGTAACATCTATGGTGTTCGGGTCAATTTTGACCCATATATTTTTACTCAAAAAAAAAGGCAATTTTTTATTTTATTTTTATTTAATTTTTAATAGAGCTTTAATAGAAATACTAAATTTAAATTAGAACTAGTAATAATAAAAATATATAGATTTGCAGTCAAACAAACAACAACCAATCAAGCAAATCAAGTACTAGCCTCAAAAAAAGTCTTTGTTTGCAAAAACATACGTGTATGTGTGTGTTTAGATGCATGTGTGGCAAAAACTGGCAGAGATATTTTTTTCAGTAGAAGCACAATATGTTTGTCTTTCTGTCCTTATTGCTAGGGCAGACCTGACACCTCTTTCTTTTAGAGTCAGGTGGCCTCAGTGGGGTTGTGGCTGTTGCTGTGCTTGTTGATGTTGAGGCAGGGCTGGCTGAGAAGGATGCTGGTGCTGATGCTCCTTGAGTTGCTGATGGCATGGATAGAGTGCTAGGTGAACTCTGCAGCTGTCTAACCATGGCTGGGTCTCAGCTTCGCTAAATGGGTGTCTTGACTAAGGAACTTCCTAGCTCCTCAAGAAACATTCTTCGCTTGTTTTTTTTTGGTTGAGGTCCACCCTAGCTGGATGTGGTGCCACAACACAATTGCATTGTATGCAGACACATCTAGGATGTTATAAAACACAACCACTGGCCATCTCCTGGTCATTCCCTGGCAAGTGTAGGTGACAGTCACCTTATCCAGGTTGTCCACTCCTCCTTTGTTTTTATTATAGTCCAGGATAAGTATGGGCTTTTTCTCACTTCCTGATGACACATCTGCATCTTTGTGAATTGTGGACATAAGTGCCGCAATAAAAAAACAACGGTGGTGTTGTCTGTAAATGCAAATTTTGAAGAAAGTGGAGTCTTGATGTCACTTACTCTCATCACAGCAAACCTAGTGATCCCAGGGGTCATTTTGATTAAAATTGCAGCAGTTACCCTGCCATGTAATTCAGGAGGTACTGAGGTCCAACAGATGTTACCACTTTTGGATTTTAATGTTTCAGAAGAAGCAGAAGCTGCTTCAGCACTGGCGACATCTTCATCAGACTCATCAGATGTGTCTGTGTCTCCTGGTTCATCTGTATCACAATGCTGCTCTTTGTCCTCTGTCTCATTTTCAGCAAAGAGATCATCTCAATCTTCTCATTTTTTGCATGCTGCAAACTGGATATATGCACTCTGCAAGTCACCAACTCTAAACTGAATTGGTCTTATGCATGTCTGACATGTCCATTTTTGTTTGTTTGTTTTGCTTGTTCAGGGAAGGCAACAAACAGGCAAAAAGAGAAGCCCCTAAGTAAAGCTTACAGGGTTAGGAGAGGAGCTGACTGTCAGTGAGCTGTTGGCTGACTGTGTTGGTGAGCTGACAGTGTGTTTATGATTTTAGATTTAGCACTAATTATTGTTTTAAAATGTTATATTATAACTGAGTCAAAACCGACCCTAACACCACAAAGGTCATAATTTTAATTTGAGAAATTTATAATTTAGTTAAAGAGATTTTTTTTTGTTTTATTTTGTTTAAATCGAGGTTCCTGACAAAGTAAAAAAACCTTGATGCAATAAACAAATTTATGTGGTACTTCTGTGCATTTAAAACTACAAACGGGTCGGTGCCGACCCTAACACAAGAGGAAGGTTATGAACAGTAACGAAGTATTTGTACTTCATTACTTCCCACCTCTGATATTCAAAATCACCATGATTTTGAATATCAAAATTCCTTTCATAATTTTTGTTCAGTGTGGTGTTAAGATAATGTGAGACAGATTCACTGTAACTTTGGAGAAGTTAAAAATAAATGTAAAATGTACAGCATGTTATTTTGCCAATAGGTGGCATGGGCATGAACTTTGTTGCATAACCTGTTCATAATCCTGAAGATGTTTACTAAGCTTTGTCCCTAAAGCTACCATACTTACTTCCTGTTGGATGACTTTGATATCGGATCACAGGCAAACCTTTTATAGTATTCAAAAATGTTTTGATACCTTTTATAATGCTCAGACTGAAGATGGCAAATTTGGTGATGAGTCTGAAGAAGAAAAACTGTACTGAAGTGTTGAACTCAGCATGACACAGAGACAACTACAACAGAGAGCTTCTGAACATAGATACAAGAAAAAAATATATGACCATAAAACAACTTCTAAATTAGGACCAAATTTGACTCAATGGTGGCACTAAAATGTTAAGAGGACCTACATTTTGTTCATGTTTCTTAGGCTGTCTCTCAGAGTAAGAAGAAGGTATACAGCAAAGCTTTTTCTGTTCTGGCACCAAGGTAATGAAATTAACTTCCCCTAGATGTCCTAGCTGAGTCACTGCCTATCTTCAAACAATGGGTGAAGACCTACATTTTCCTTAAACACAAACTAGCACTTATTGTCCCTGTTTGTTTCATGTATTTTACATTTAAAAACGTTCTACAATTCCTTCCTTCCAGAGACAAAGCTCTTATGTACATTGCTAATGTTTCTTAAACCTTCCTTAATCACTGTGCTAAATTTCACAACTTTTTGCCAGATTGTTCTATTGGATGCCATAGATAACCTAGCCGAAAGAAAAGAAGGAAGACCTATGATACTACTACTACTACTACTAATAATAATAATAATTTTTCAGGAAACCTTGCTAAGCTCCAATTGCCAATCCTGTTAGTCTCAATTTAGATGTTAGTATGCTTCATTTTTATAAGCAAAATTAAAACAGCAAAAAAGAAAAAAAAAAGAGTGCTCAATGTTTTATTATTGTTGATCCATGTTATATGAGCTTATGGAGAAATATATATGTATATGTTAAAGTACATGAGTGCAAGTGCAACGTATTTAGCCCGTGCTTTATCAAAGTGCTAAGGGAGTCTCATTAAAGTGCACTAGCCAGGGTAGCGTCATGCATGCAGCCAGAAACGATACAAGTTTTAAAGCTATGTCACAAACATATCAGCTTCATACGGACCAGAGTAAAACAAAAAAATCCCTTGACTACAAGAAGCAGAAAAGGCTGATTGCATTTGCATGCCAGATCACATTTTGGGACATTAGCTACATACTATAGCTGGTCAATGTTAGGAAAGTTTTCAGACTTTTGCACATTAAGCAGGAAAGATGGAAACAATCACATTTTCCTTTACTTAATCTACACTATAAGGTGCTGGTAATATTCACAGAACATCTACTGACACTTCAGACTAGAAACTAGAAACCATAAATACAAGGGTACAATATATTAACTAAAATCATCATTGTCAAAGCGGTTGGTTAGTTGTTGTTTTTTCCTTCGTCTACTCTTGCGATGCATTGTGATAATTTGCCAGGCTTTGACTATTAAGCTAAGGAGCGTATGGATGACGTGGATTCTGCTGTGGCTGACTCGAGAGATTGCAGCCCTGCACAATATTCATTTGTTCTTCTGGGCCTTCTGGGCAGACTTGGTGATTTTGCCTGAAGTGGACGTCTTCTTTTCCACCCCCTTAATGACGCCTACTGCCACCGTCTGACGCATGTCACGTACTGCAAATCGCCCTAGTAGAGAGAAACACAAAGTTTTTTACACTCGAGGACCACTTCAATAAAACTAGAAGGTGGTCATCTGAAAGATACCTTACCAAGAGGAGGGTACTCAGAGAAGCTCTCCACACACATGGGCTTGCCTGGGATCATGTCCACAATGGCAGCGTCACCGGATTTGAGCGATTTGGGGTTGTCCTCTAGCTTCTTCCCTGAACGACGGTCAATCTTCTCCCTCAGTTCAGCAAACTTGCAGGCAATGTGGGCTGTGTGGCAGTCCAACACTGGAGCGTAGCCAGCACTTATCTGGCCTGGGTGGTTCAAGATGATGACCTTTGTGTAAATGAAAAACAGCAGATGAGATATATGGACCCCAAAAGAGTAAGTTCTTACAAGAACATTGATCTTTTGTTTCTTATTAGCTTATATTCTTGCCAGATTTTGGTTATCTAACTTGAAATATTACCGGCTATAAACAATCTGCAGGCAAAAAGGAAAGCTATGGAGCTGTCTGCTCACCTGAGCAGTGAAGGTAGCAGCTTCCTGTGGCGGGTCATTCTTGCTATCTCCCGCAACATTCCCACGACGGATATCCTTGACAGAGACGTTTTTTACATTAAATCCCACATTATCCCCAGGCAATGCCTCAGACAAAGCCTCGTGATGCATCTCCACAGACTTAACCTCAGTGGTTACATTTACAGGGGCAAATGTCACAACCATGGCCGGTTTCAATATACCAGTCTCAACACGGCCAACTGGGACTGTACCGATACCTGCGAATGAGAAGAAGACTTCAATTTTCTGAGTGCTGTCTCTATTATCAGCTTTATCAGTTGCTTTGGAGCATTTCTCAAATCAGTCTTAATATTTGCAAACCAGTAAGTGCATTTCTCAAAACTATCTGTACAAACAGCACACAGAATGGTTTACTTGCAAAAGCCTGGACTTTTCTCAAAATTCTCAGGTCATCTATCAAAAGTAAGTATTTGTGTCAATGAATAAACATATCCAATGCCAGAACAAGTCCTTTTGTCATTGTCACAAACAAGATAGTAAAAAATGCTTAGTCATGTTGTCAATATTACAATGCACAGTTTCAGTATATCCTGATGTAAACTCCGGTTTGGATTGAAAATGCTAAAAAACCTTTTTCTGTAGGACATGAATTTCAACAACACAAATTTACATGTTACTGTATGTGGGATATTGATTGCAAGAGACAGGATTTACAATTTCACTGTAGTGTACTAATGGTGGTTCATCCATTTTGTTATTCTGTTTTGCACAGTCTGTATACTCAATGCCAATTGAGGTTCTTGAGATACATTTTTGACCTATTTTGGAGATCTAGTTGATCACTGGTTGATATGATGCCATATACTCCCCTTCATTTGTGACATTCAGGATTCATGTGTACAATTCATCAAGTTTACTAAAAATGTGAAGAAGATGAGCTGGACAAATTATGCCAGCTGGTTTAACCATTTTGCATTCAATGACTTGTGCAATGAACTGATTGTACACAATTGTACAATCTATTGTACACAATTAATTAAATGAATGCACCAAAGCATTCACAATTTGATTATAAATTAGAAATCAATTTTATGACTTACACAAGTGACTACATGATGTGGAGGTTGAACAAGTAGTTTTAAGAATTTCATTTCTAAACTGGGAAACACTCCAAAGCAACTGAGAAAACTGTAATAGCACTTGGAGCAAGACTTCTACATTGATGACTAAATATGTTTTTGTTTTTTTAAATAAAATCCTCCTGTCTGGGCTAGAAAAATGTGTTAACTCACCTCCAATCTTGTAAACATCCTGAAGTGGGAGGCGCAGTGGTTTGTCAGTTGGCCGGGTTGGAGGCTGAATAGCATCCAGAGCCTCTAATAGAGTCGTTCCTGAGATGCTTCCGTCCTTGCGGTTGATCTTCCAGCCCTTAAACCATGTCATCTGTGAAATACAATACAAACCATACAGTCATAAAGTAATTTTCTCAACCATATAAAATGTGACATCATTGTACATCTTTGATGTCTGATTGTTTAGGATTGATCAATGTCTTGCAATTATTCATGCTCAGCATTTTACTAACATTTGGGCTAGCCTCCAGCATGTTGTCCCCATTCCAGCCAGAGATCGGCACAAAGGCCACTGTCTCTGGGTTGTAGCCAATCTTCTTGATGTAGGTGCTGACTTCCTTCACAATCTCTTCATAGCGCTTCTGGCTGTAATTAGGCTCAGTGGAGTCCATCTTGTTGACGCCCACGATCAGCTGCTTCACACCCAGCGTGTATGCCAGTAGGGCATGCTCGCGGGTCTGACCATTCTTTGAGATGCCGGCTTCGAACTCACCCACGCCTGCTGCCACGATTAGTACAGCACAGTCTGCCTGTGTTCACAGACAGAAGAGGAAAATCTACTAAATGTAATCGTCAGCTTTTCTCAGATGCTTTGGGGCATTTCTTGAATCATCCTTAATAATTGCAAACCAGTAAGTGCATTCTTAAACCAATTTTTACAAACAGCACAACATATTGGATTTCTTGCAAATGCCTGTACTTTTCTCAAAATCATTAGTTTACCTCTCAGAAGTAAGTGTTTGTGTCAATTAGCATATCATTGCCATCAGAATGACATGTCCTTTTGATTACAAACAAGGTTGTTTATGTTAAGTCATGTTGTCATGTATGACGGTGCAGTTTCAGTATAACCGGATATAAACTACCGTTTGGATTACAATGATTAAAAGGCTGAATTTCTTCTGTAGGGTTTATGAATTTCAGCAGCACACATGTATTTATCTGATTGCATATTTCATTTATTATTGATTGCAAAAGACCGGACAGGATTCACACTTTTTCTGTACTGTAATAGTGTACGTTCATTTCCTGGTTGTTCACCCATTTTCAGAAAATGTTATTCTGTTTTGCTCTGTCGCTAAATGAAGGTTAAGGAGATTCACCTTTGACCTGTTTTTAGAGAACTAGTTGATTATTAGTTGATCTATTGGTGAAATTCAAAATTACCTGCACAATTTATTAATTAAAGACACATTTACAAAAAAAAAAAGTTTTATAAATTGAATATTGAAAGATTATGACAACTGGTTTAACCAGTCATTTTGCATTTAATGACTTTTGCAGTGAACTGATGCCGAGATGTTTTGGGGGTTAAGACTATTCAGGTGAAACTAGTATAATAAATTTACAATTGTATAGTATAGTACAACAACAATTGTACACAATCGATTACACAAGTGTACAAAAGCATTCACAATTTGATCAAAGCAACGAGAAATGTTTTTATGTTTTGCACAAGTGACTAAATGATGTGGATTTTGAACAAATCGTTTTGAGAATTTCATTTTTGATCTGAGAAACGCTCCAAAGCAGCTGAGAATAAAATTTCCCAAGGAGTTTTTACTACAAAATTCATATATCAAAATATATGGAATCAAATTATATTTTCAAGAAACATACCTGGGAGGTACCAGTGATCATGTTTTTAATAAAGTCTCTGTGTCCAGGGGCATCAATGATGGTGACATAGTACTTGCTGGTCTCAAACTTCCAAAGGGAGATATCGATGGTGATGCCCCTCTCCCTCTCAGCCTTCAGCTTATCCAAAACCCATGCATACTTAAAAGAACCTTTACCCATCTGAAAAAAATATAAAGTTAGAGATCAGTTCATAAAAATGGTTTATTTCAAATGAGTTTTATGATTTTTATATGCATTATATGCTAAACTGAAATGTACATTGTGCTATAAAATAAGACTATTCATCACTTAAAGACAATTTGAAAGTTCTGTCATATATTTTAGTTTATGAGACTAAATCTCAACATCTGATCTTTTTGAAATTTTAATGTTTCACCTCAGCAGCCTCCTTCTCAAACTTCTCAATGGTCCTTTTGTCGATGCCGCCACACTTGTAGATGAGGTGCCCAGTGGTGGTGGACTTCCCAGAGTCCACATGACCAATGACCACTATATTGATGTGAAGCTTTTCCTTTCCCATAGTTTTGGGTTACAGCAGAGTAACTGAGCCTAAAATAAGACACAAACTGAATCATTAATTGTGTACACTGTGATCCTTATTTATGATGCCATAATTGCTGTAAGTATACTGTTAAATGTATGACAAAAAAAGCTGGAAAATACAACTCAGTGGTCAAAGTTGGCAAGTTAGTAGGCCATTTGTCAGCTTGGAAAAGCAGCTTGTCATCATCTGGGAAGATTAAATTTCTAATAAACTTTTTTTATGTAAATGAATCTTGAATGTCACTAATGAAGGCGTATTAGGAAGTTTTTCCTATCCGGCTCGAAGGACCAAATGTTAGGAAGTTTTCCTATCTAGCTCGAAGGGGCATATAAGAATTCTCACTATATGCTATGCACTGATCAGTGGATTGTACTCGCCCCAGCGCGTCAGTAAAAACACGTTACAGGATTCAGAACACTACTTTACTGGGTATAGAATTGATTGTATATGAGGTGATTCTTGCTGTCTTCTGCTAGCTGCTGTTCGGTGGGTTGCGTGATACAAATTGCCTGCCGCGGCTCCGTGTTCTGGCCTTTTATACTGTTGGTGGAGGACGGTGTACTGTGATGTCACAGGTAGCTTGTCATTGCTTGGTAAACTGTATATCTGCCTCTAGTGGTGAAGCATGGAAATACAACTAAATAGGAATCCTTCCTTACAAGGCGAGTAAACAGAATCAGATCAACCAATAACGAAATACTTCTTTAAAACAGGTCACAAATCTCGTGAACCTTCTATTGGTGACAGGGCAAAACACAGAATTACAATTTCTGAAAGTTGATGAACAAACCATAAAACAGACACTATTACAGTACAGTAAAAGTGAGAATCTTGTCCAGTATTTTGCAATCAATATAAAATCAAATATGCAATAAAATAAATACATTTGTACTGTTGATTTTCATTGATGTCAAACAGAAGAAATTCAAACGTGTGCATTTCCAATCACTGTAATCCAAACCGTAGTGTATATCAGAAAATACTGAGCCTGTGCGCCATCATACTGACAACATGACCAAACATTTTGTCGATCTTATTTATGAACAATGACAAAAGGACATGTCATTCTGATAACAATAAACTGTTCATTGACACAAACACTTACTTTTAAGAGATGCCCCAAAGCAAAGGAGAAAAACTGTTAACTAAATCAGACAACTTCATAGCTCTCTATCTTCTCTGGCTGTCAAACTTATTCTGGAGGGTGAAGACCCTTATAAGATATATTTTGTGGAAAACAAAGATGTTGGTCTACACAGACCAAACATGGATCTTGAGATGCACTATCCACAAATAAGCCTTTTTGAGTTATGGTTTGAGAATATTATGATGTATATTACAGTTTTTCTCAAATCATTCTTAATATCTGCAAACCAGTAGGTTCATTTTTAAAACATTTGTACAAGCAGCACAATACATTGGATTTCTTGCAAAAGTTCCTCTTTTAAAAGTAAGAATGTGTGTGAATGAACATCTCATACCCATCAGAAGTCTTTTTCTCATTGTTCAAAAACAAGATCATCAAAATGTTCATGTTGTCAGTATGACGCTGCACAGTTTCAGGATTTCCTGATATAAACTACGGTTTGGATTACAATAATTGAGAATGCACAAGGCTGAATTTCTTCTGTATTCAGTAGCACTAATTCATTTATTTGATTGCATATTACCGGAAAGGATTCACACTTTTACTGTAATGTACTAGTGTCCGTTCATTTCTTGGTTGTTCATCCATTTTCAGAATGTATAATTATTTGTTTTGCTCTGTCTGTATACACTTTCCAATTAAGGGTTCACAAGATTTACCTTTGACCTGTTTTAGAGATCTTGTTGATTATTGGTTGATCTGATGCCATACACTCCCCTTCATTACTGACATTAAAAATTCATCTGCACAATTCAGCAATTCAACACATTTAAAAAAAAAGTTTAATAAAAATGTTAGATGACAGGTGACAGCTGGTTTAACCATTTTACATTCAATAACTTATCAAATGAACTGATGCTGAGATGTTTTGGGGGTTAAGACTATTTGGGTGAAACCGGTATACCACTCTAATATATTTTGATCAACAGGAACATAAACAACTGATAATGTAGGAAACAGAAGACACTTGTACACAATTGATTAAATGAGTGTACAAAAGCATTCGCAATTTGATTAATGCAACAAGAAATGTTTTTATGATGTGCACAAATTACTAAATGATGTGAAGGTGCAACAAGTAGTTTTGAAAAATTCATGTCTGATCTGAAAACGCCACAAAGCAACTGAGAAAAACTGTAATTTAGTGCATTAAAAGTGTATATCATAGATAGATAGATAGATAGATAGATAGATAGATAGATAGATAGATAGATAGATAGATAGACAAACAAACAAACAAGTCGGCCATGTTTTCCCCAAACAGTTCCGTCGCCTAGGTAACAAGCGCGCGCGAGTCACCTATGCGGCAAATTCTAATCCGAATCTAATGAAACGGGCGCGCGCCTCGAGCCTGTTTTACACATCGGATTACGCGCGTGTCCGCCGTGCACATGGCTGCCGATCAGCGCATTAACAGGCGCTCTAACCGCGCAGACCTGCGCTCTAACGGTCAACGGTAAACGGTCGTTGCATAAACACGTCACGTTACTGCGAGACCGCAAACGGCGTCGCGCGCATCGTTCCAACAGTCGCAACATGCGGCGCGCGCAGACGAATGTAGACTCATAG